>NW_027462524.1:0-41113 GCF_050947455.1 Rhinoderma darwinii
GATTACAAACCGCGATTACGGGCCCCTTCATGTCTATGGCCGATGGGCACCTGCCCGTATGTCTACAGGAGCGGGTCTGTGCCGTAGAAACCTGCTGGGGAAGAAAAAAATAAATATGCGACGTGTCCTAAGTGTATTTTTTTTTTTACGGACCGTGCGCCCATACTTTATATTGGGATTGTAAGGCCTCGCGCTCACAACCGTAGTGGCATGCACGGGCTCGCGGCTCGGACTGCTGTGGAGTGTCACCCGCAAGTCGTGGGCCGTGCGCATTCATTTCTATGAGTCTGGAGTGCAAAACACGGCTGTAATAAGGCACGTCCTATCAATTTGCGTTCCAAGCTCTGAATAGGGCCCCAAGCATTGTAGTTGTGTGCATGAGGCCCCCCCCCCCCCCACGCACACGACCATATTTTCTGCTATCCCGAAATACTGTCCGTATATACGTATTTGGAAAAACAGAGGGAGGAGGTAAGTGATGTCATCAGCATGTTACATCGCAACGTTTCCGTAAATCTGGACGGTATAAAAAAAAAAAAAAATGATAGAACCGGTCCGATTCTTGTCCATAATTACGGCGAGGACTCGACCATAGAAGTCTATAAGACGTGCGGCCGTATTTAGCGTTGCTAAGCAACATGCTGATATTTTCATCTTCCCCTTTTTTGTTTAGGACCCGTATATACAATACGGACCGTACTTACGCACAATATTTTGGGATAGATGAACATACGGTCATGCGCATCGGGCCTGCGGGTTTGTCATCGTGTATCAGCATCGACATGAACGCAACAGCAGCAGCAACAATCAGCTCTCCAGGTTGACAGCGCGAATTGTGACTGATACATAGTAACAAACTCTCAGCTGTCAGAGGGCTGTCTGATTACGGAGGGTTCTTGCGATCGGGGAAGTGAAGCTGCGGCCCGGTCTGTGCCATCGTTTCCCGTCAGTTCGGGTGTGCTAAGGTCCGGGTGACGGCCGCTGCGCTGCAACCTCCAGCTCCGGGGGCCACTAGGTGGCAGCACCGACACTACGAGCACCGCACTGAAGCAGGGTGAGGGCGGGGTCTGTTTTGGAGCGGATCTGTAGTGGGCGGGGCTGGAGCTGCGGTCCAGGGCCCGGGGGCTGCTGCTGCTCGGGGCTCTTCCATGGACATGAGGGTCGGCGGAGGACCGTGGAGATGTCGCCGGGGGCTGCTGCTGGGATGGAGCCTTCTCCTCCTCTCATTTCAGGGATACACGGCGGGCGGCGAGGACGACTCCCGGGCTGAGGTAACTGCCGCGGCCCTGCCCCCACCACTCCCTTCGGTATTATCGGGTGATTGTTGATGGGGCGGGAGGTTTCTGTTAGGCCTGAGCTGGATCCGTCATCAGCAGTTTTCTGTGGGAGCTGATGACCCGGTGCGCGGCGAGACGTTACTGGATCTCCGAGGTCACGTGACTGATCCTCTAGTCACCACCAGATCTGCGCTGTGTGCAGGGTCACCGGGTGATGGTTTGTGCTCTTCTTCCTCCAGGCCTGGCTGCGTCTCTATGGTTACCTCCCGCAGGCCAACCGTCAGATGTCCACCATGCGCTCCGCTCAGATCCTCGCCTCCGCCATCTCCGAAATGCAGCAATTCTACGGGATCCCGGTGACGGGGGAGCTGGACCGCACCACCCGAGAGTAAGGAGGGGGGGCTGCGCTGGGTCATGGCTGGTGCGGTAATGAATGTGGCGTATTGCTCGGCCACTAGGAGGCGCCATGGCAGTGACACATTTATATTGATCTCCCCCCCCCATGTATATTATTAATGTGTCCCTCCCCCGGCTGTGTTACAGGTGGATGCAGAAACCGCGCTGTGGGGTCCCCGACCAGTTCGAAAGCATGGCCAAGTCCAGCATGCGGCGGAGACGCTACGCCCACACCGGACGCAAGTGGAACCAGCAGCAGCTGACGTACAGGTGAGCGCGCGGTCACAGCGACTGTCCACGTCATATTATACACCGCTCAGGAGCCGCGCACAATACCTGCTTTATAATGATCCTGAGTCTATACTCTAGTCACATCCAGAGCTGCAGTCACTATCCTGCTGTTACATTGTGTCTTATACACCAGTCACATCCGGAGCTGCGGTCACTATTCTGTTACATCATGTCTTATACTCCAGTCACATCCAGAGCTGCACTCATGATGTAACAGCAGAATAGTGAGTGCAGCTCTGGATGTGACTGGTGTATAAGACACTATTCTACTGTTACATTGTGTCTTATACACCAGTCACATCCAGAGCTGCGCTCACTATTCTGCTCTTACTAATGCCAGCCGCACCCCAGATGTGGATTATAAAGAACTTCATACAGATTAGTAGCGGTTAGAAATCAGCGCTGTCCCGGCAGCTGGACGGTAATGTCGCCCTGTCACCCCGTAATGGTGTGAGCTCCGAGGCTTCGCCACAGATCAGCGCGATCCGACCCCTCACAAACATGGCGGCTCATACGACTATTCACATCTGCGCTGGGTTTTCATGTCATGGGATCAGAAAAACTGATTGTTTTTCCAGACAATAGCGCAGCACGCTGCAGATGTGAACACGGCCTAAAGAAACAAGAGAATATGGGCAGGAGGAGGGCGGTGGACGGGCAGGTGGTGGACGGGCGGGAGGGGGGGCGGTGGACGGGCGGGAGGGGGCGGTGGAAGGGCAGGAGGGGGAGGTGGAAGGGCAGGAGGGGGCGGTGGACGGGCGGGAGGGGGGCGGCGGGAGGGGTAGGTGGAGGGGTAGGTGGAAGGGCAGGAGGGGGCGCTGGACGGGCAGGAGGGCGCTGGATGGGCAATGGAGGGGGCGGTGGACGGGCGGGAGTCGGACGAGGAGGAGGGGGGCGCTGGACGGGCAGGAGGAGGGGCGGTGTACGGGCAGGAGTCGGACGGGCAAGAGGGGGGCGGTGGACGGGCAGGAGTCGGACGGGCAAGAGTCGTACGGGCAAGAGGGGGGCGCTGGACGGGCAGGAGGAGGGGCGGTGTACGGGCAGGAGTCGGACGGGCAAGAGGGGGGCGGTGGACGGGCAGGAGTCGGACGGGCAAGAGTCGTACGGGCAAGAGGGGGGCGGTGGACGGGCAGGAGGAGGGCGGTGGAAGGGCAGGAGGGGGGCGGTGGAAGGGCAGGAGTCGGACAGGCAGGAGGGAGCGGTGGAAGGGCAGGAGGAGGGCGGTGGAAGGGCAGGAGTCGGACAGGCAGGAGGGAGCGGTGGAAGGGCAGGAGGAGGGCGGTGGAAGGGCAGGAGGAGGGCGGTGGAAGGGCAGGAGGAGGGCGGTGGAAGGGCAGGAGGGGGCGGTGGACGGGCAGGTGGTGGACGGGCGGGAGGGGGGGCGGTGGACGGGCGGGAGGGGGAGGTGGAAGGGCAGGAGGAGGGCAATGGAGGGGGCGGTGGACGGGCAGGAGGAGGAGGGGGGCGCTGGACGGGCAGGAGGGGGGCGCTGGACGGGCAGGAGGGGGGCGGTGGACGGGCAGGAGTCGTATGGGCAAGAGGGGGGCAGTGGACGGGCAGGAGGAGGGCGGTGGAAGGGCAGGAGGAGGGCGGTGGAAGGGCAGGAGTCGGACGGGCAGGAGGGGGCGGCGGAAGGGCAGGAGGAGGGCGGTGGACGTGCAGGAGGGGGCGGTGGAAGGGCAGGAGTCGGACAGGCAGAAGAGGGCGGTGGAAGGGCAGGAGGGAGCGGTGGAAGGGCAGGAGGAGGGCGGTGGGCGGGCAAGAGGGGGCGGGAGGGGGGCGGTGGACGGGCAGGAGGGGGCGGTGGACGGGCAAGAGGGCGGTGGAAGGGCAGAAGGGGGAGGTGGAAGGGCAGGAGGGGGGGGCAGGAGGGCGCTGGATGGGCAGGAGGAGGGCAATAGAGGGGGCGGTGGTCGGACGGGCAGGAGGAGGGGGGCGCTGGACGGGCAGGAGGGGGGCGCTGGACGGGCAGGAGGAGGGGCGGTGGACGGGCAGGAGGGGGCGGTGGACGGGCAGGAGTCGGACGTGCAGGAGGGGGCGGTGGAAGGGCAGGAGTCGGACAGGCAGAAGAGGGCGGTGGACGGGCAGGAGGGAGCGGTGGACGTGCAGGAGGGGGCGGTGGAAGGGCAGGAGGGGGCAGTGGAAGGGCAGGAGGAGGGCGGTGGACGTGCAAGTGGGGGGCGGTGGAAGGGCAGGAGGGGGCGGTGGACGGGCAGGAGGAGGGCGGTGGAAGGGCAGGAGGGGGCGGTGGAAGGGCAGGAGGGGGCGGTGGAAGGGCAGGAGGGGGCAGTGGAAGGGCAGGAGGGGGCGGTGGAAGGGCAGGAGGAGGGCGGTGGACGTGCAAGTGGGGGGCGGTGGAAGGCAGGAGGGGGCGGTGGACGGGCAGGAGGAGGGGCGGTGGACGGGCAGGAGGGGGGCGGTGGACGGGCAGGAGGGGGGCGGTGGACGGGCTGGAAGTGACCTCTGGACAATCGGCCGGCCGGACGCAGCTGCAGGTCCTAAACGAGTCCCTACAGGAGTAGTAGACGCGGGGGCTGGGCTGCGGACTCCAGGATGGATCTGCGGAGTCTTGTCTAGGCCGGGGATTAGGACTCTGGGCTCCGTCCCCCTCATGTTTGGGGTCTTCTTTAGACCTCCTCAGATCTCGATGTCTTTGGCACTTCTGTCCACCGACCTCTACAGAGAAGAGAAAGTAAGTGACCCCTCTGGATGGAGCCGGATTTCTGCAGCGATCACTGATACAATCCCCGACCATCAATGTAACTGCTGATAACAGATCACATGACCTCTATTCAGCCGCAGCGCAGGGAGCACAGGACATAAGAGCAGAGTGGTGACCGCAGCTCCGGAGGTGACTGGAGTGTAGGACATAAGAGCAGAGTGGTGACCGCAGCTCCGGAGGTGACTGGAGTGTAGGACATAAGAGCAGAGTGGTGACCGCAGCTCTGGAGGTGACTGGAGTATGAGGCCGTGTTCCCACGTAGCGTAAACGCTGCAAAATTTCCGCAACGGAATTGTGTGCAGCATTTACAGTTGCAGCAAAGTGGATGAGAATTAGAAAATCTCATAACCACGTGCGGGGAAAAACCGCAGCGTAAACGTAAATAACTTGACCTGCGGAGCGGAATTTAATTCCACGTCCGTTTATGCTGCGGTTTTGTTGATTTTCGTTTTCCCCATTGAATTCACTGGGGATGGAAAACCCGCAACAGAAATCCAAGTGTTGTGACTTCTGCGGCGGAATCGCAGCGATTACGCCCAAAAAATCGCAACTCCGGAAAAAAATATAACAAAAACATATTTACCCAGAATGCCCTCCTTCCTGCAGTCCGGCCTCCTGGGATGACGTTTCATCCCATGTGACGCTGCAGTGTCATCGCGGGAGGCCGGACCACGCTCAGAGCAGACGGAGGGGGTATCAGCGAAATGCAGTCCGAAAAAGCGCAGCACAGTGTGGTGGAGTTTTTCGGACGGAAGGTGCTGCGGGTTCCAGGTCGGATACGCGGGGGGATTTTTCCGCAGCGTATCCGCCCCCTTAGAGCCCAGCCTTAGACAGGTGCAGGGGGCGGAGTCTGCAGTTCCTCCTCCAGTGACGTCGCAGCCGCCATATTGTCTGGGTCTCGTCTGCAGCATCCAGAACCACTCGGCCAAGCTGGGCGCCTATAACTCCATGGATGCCATACGGAAGGCGTTTGCTGTGTGGTCGAGTGTAACGCCGCTGACCTTCTCAGAAATAGCGTACGAGAGCTTACGCCAGCACCGCGCCACCGCCGACATCCTCATCCTCTTCGCCTCCGGGTTCCATGGTGACAGCTCGCCCTTCGATGGTCCTGGCGGGTTCCTGGCGCATGCTTACTTCCCCGGGGCAGGCATGGGCGGAGATGCCCATTTTGACTTGGAAGAACCGTGGACAGTGGATAACAGCGACCTGTCAGGTGAGGAGCGGAGCCCCGCCCACTGCGTCACCTGCTGCGGGGGGCTCAGGGGTAACGGCTGCTGTCCTCCTCCTCTTCCTCCTCCTTAGGGAATCACCTCTTCCTGGTCGCAATCCATGAGCTCGGACATTCCCTGGGACTGGAGCATTCCAATAACCCCACCGCCATCATGGCGCCATTCTACCAGTGGATGGACACGGAAAACTTCCAACTGCCCGAGGACGACAGGCGAGGAATACAACAACTGTACGGTGAGAAGCCCCCCTGTGTCCCCTCACCCCGGTATTATCTCTATCATATCCCCCTCACCCCGTTATCTCTATATCATCCCCCCCTCACCCCGTTATCTATATCACCCCCCTCACCCCGTTATTATCTATCATCCCCCCTCACCCCGTTATCTATATCATATCCCCCCTCACCCCGTTATCTATATCATCCCCCCCTCACCCCGTTATCTATATCATCCCCTCACCCCGTTATTATCTATCATTCCCCCTCACCCCGTTATTATCTATATCATCCCCCCTCACCCCGTTATCTATATCATCCCCCCTCACCCCGTTATCTATATCATCCCCCCTCACCCCGTTATCTCTATATTATGCCCCCTCACCCCGTTATCTATATCATCCCCTCACCCCGTTATTATCTATCATCCCCCCTCACCCCGTTATCTATATCATATCCCCCCTCACCCCGTTATCTCTATATCATCCCCTCACCCCGTTATCTATATCATCCCCTCACCCCGTTATTATCTATCATCCCCCCTCACCCCGTTATCTATATCATATCCCCCCTCACCCCGTTATCTCTATATCATGCCCCCTCACCCCGTTATCTCTATATCATGCCCCCTCACCCCGTTATCTATATCATCCCCTCACCCCGTTATTATCTATCATCCCCCCTCACCCCGTTATCTATATCATATCCCCCTCACCCCGTTATCTCTATATCATCCCCCCCTCACCCCGTTATCTATATCACCCCCCTCACCCCGTTATTATCTATCATCCCCCCTCACCCCGTTATCTATATCATATCCCCCCTCACCCCGTTATCTATATCATATCCCCCCTCACCCCGTTATCTATATCATATCCCCCCTCACCCCGTTATCTATATCATCCCCTCACCCCGTTATTATCTATCATTCCCCCTCACCCCGTTATTATCTATATCATCCCCCCTCACCCCGTTATCTATATCATCCCCCCTCACCCCGTTATCTATATCATCCCCCCTCACCCCGTTATCTCTATATTATGCCCCCTCACCCCGTTATCTATATCATCCCCTCACCCCGTTATTATCTATCATCCCCCCTCACCCCGTTATCTATATCATATCCCCCCTCACCCCGTTATCTCTATATCATGCCCCCTCACCCCGTTATCTCTATATCATCCCCCCTCACCCCGTTATCTATATCATATCCCCCTCACCCCGTTATCTATATCATCCCCCCTCACCCCGTTATCTATATCATATCCCCCTCACCCCGTTATCTCTATATCATCCCCCCCTCACCCCGTTATCTATATCACCCCCCTCACCCCGTTATTATCTATCATCCCCCCTCACCCCGTTATCTATATCATATCCCCCCTCACCCCGTTATCTATATCATCCCCCCTCACCCCGTTATCTATATCATCCCCTCACCCCGTTATTATCTATCATTCCCCCTCACCCCGTTATTATCTATATCATCCCCCCTCACCCCGTTATCTATATCATCCCCCCTCACCCCGTTATCTATATCATCCCCCCTCACCCCGTTATCTCTATATTATGCCCCCTCACCCCGTTATCTATATCATCCCCTCACCCCGTTATTATCTATCATCCCCCCTCACCCCGTTATCTATATCATATCCCCCCTCACCCCGTTATCTCTATATTATGCCCCCTCACCCCGTTATCTATATCATCCCCTCACCCCGTTATTATCTATCATCCCCCCTCACCCCGTTATCTATATCATATCCCCCCTCACCCCGTTATCTCTATATCATGCCCCCTCACCCCGTTATCTCTATATCATCCCCCCTCACCCCGTTATCTATATCATCCCCTCACCCCGTTATCTATATCATCCCCTCACCCCGTTATTATCTATATCATCCCCCCTCACCCCGTTATCTATATCATGGCCCCTCACCCCGTTATCTATATCATCCCCCCTCACCCCGTTATCTATATCATCCCCCCTCACCCCGTTATTGTCCCCTCTTTCACCCTGTTGTCCTCTCCCATGATCCTCCAGGCTCCTCGCGTCGCTGCCCTCTGATTGTTGCCCCATTTGTCCGCACTTTTCGGGCCAGTGATGAGCGGCGGCGTCTCTTCCTCTTGTCTGTGCAGGGAGTCCGAGCAATGAGGCACCGAGCACCCTGTCTCCTATTCCCACTCCAGGCCACCCTGACAGGAGACCCCCAAAGCCACCACCAGGGGGAAAACCCGAGCGGCCTGGAAATGCCCCTCCTAGAAGCCCCTCCAGTCCTGACCAGTACGGGCCAAATATCTGCGAGGGCAACTTTGATTCGGTGACCGTCCTGCGGGGGGAGATGTTTGTTTTTAAGGTAAGTGGCCCCCGAGCTGGTTCTCTGGTACTGCCTCCCCTCTCCCCAGTGCCGACATCACCAGGGGGGCACCCGAGCTCCCGCTCTCCTGCATCCACCCTAACTAAAGCCTCCAGCAGGGGGCAGTGCGCTGACCGCGTTGTGTTCCTGCGCAGGGCGCCTGGTTCTGGAGGGTGCGCAATAACCGGGTCCTGGATAATTACCCCATGCCGATCGGCCATTTCTGGCGAGGACTCCCGGCCAACATAAGCGCCGCCTACGAGAGACACGATGGGAAGTTTGTCTTCTTTAAAGGTGAGTGCAGGCCGGGGCGCAGGAGGCGGAGACAGCGGTGTGGGGGAGGTGTAATAGATGGTCATGTGACGTCACCGGCTGTGGATTATAACGGCGTCATTGATCGGCAGGAGATAAATACTGGGTGTTCCGTGAGGCCAATCTAGAGCCGGGCTATCCGCAACCACTGAGCGACTACGGCTACGGCGTCCCATATGACAGGATCGACACGGCCATATGGTGGGAGCCCACGGGACACACCTACCTCTTCCGGGGAGACAGGTAAGGGGTCCACTGCTCACCCCTCCCCCACTCAGAGCCCTTGCCTGTCCTCCCCTCCCCCACTCAGCCCTTGCCCGTCCTCCCCTCCCCCATCTAATCTTGTTCTGTCCTCTAGTTACTGGCGTTTCAATGAGAAGACTCGCGCTGTTGACACCGGTTACCCCAAGTCTATAAAGGTCTGGGCCGGCATCCCGGACACCCCCAAAGGAGCCTCCCTAGATTTAGACGCATGTGAGTATAACACGGGGAGAGAATGACGTTCCCAGAGGGGGAGGGGGGACACACTAGTCACAGCCCCACCCCAAACAGCTGATAACAGAGAACAATAGACAGACTGTAGGACAGGCAAATACAATAATATTGCTTTCTGTTATCAGCCGTTAGATTGTATTGTTCGTGGTCATGTGACGGCCCTGGCTTGTCCCCGCAGCTTGCACTTACTTCTACAGAGGAGACAAGTACTGGAAGTTTGACAACCAGCGTCTGAAGACGGAGCCCGGATACCCCAAGTCTGTGCTGCGAGACTACATGGGCTGCCAGGAAGACGTGTTCAAAGAGCCGGACGCTGCCCCCCGCTGGCCAGACGTGGAGCGGCCACCGTTTAATCCTGCCGCTGAGCCCGAGGAGACGCCACCGGATGAGGACGAGGAGCCCGCCGGTCGGGATGTGGATGTGGTCGTCCATATTGATGAGTACACGCGGGCGGTCAGCGTTGCCATGGTGATTGTGCCTCTACTACTGCTGCTGTGCATCTTGGGATTGATCTATATCATTGTTCAGATGCACAGGAACGGGCCCCCCAAATCCCTCAGATACTGCAAGCGATCCCTGCAGGAATGGGTGTGACCCCCGTCTGATGACCACTCGCCGCTTCCTCCTCCGGCCATCTTGGTTTTTGTGTTTTAATTTACAGTCTTTCTGGTGCTAACACAAGAGCGAATCCCCCCACCCCCCACTCCGGATCTGTGAAGTTTGCAGTGGGGGTGTAGTGCCTGCTGCCCCCTGCAGGTGTGCTGGGGTATTACTGTGGACAGCGACCCCATGTGGCTGCTGTGAGAATTGCACTTGTGATTGGCAGCCTGTAGCTGTTGATACTTTGTGTTGCTCGTGATCCCGCTCGTTACGAAGAATGTCTGGCGTGAGGGCGCCGCGGCCGCTGCCACCATCTACAATGTTTATTTTGCACTGAACAAGTCCTAAGATGGACACAAGAAAGAAACGAGGCGCAGACTCCCCTCCCCCGCTCGAGATGGGGGGTCTGCTCCCTGATGTCCGCTGTTCCTGTGGAATGTCAGTACTTGGGTAAGAAGGGAAGAGGCCACAGATACGTTCTATGGGGGCAGAGCCCAAAGTCTCCGGACGATCAGCGTCACCTAAATGTTTTTTGTTTTAATTAAAGTTTTTCTAAACATTAAGTTGTGAGATTTTGTTGCTACGGTGAGTAAGAGCGCCAAGTACAAACAACTAGGAGTGTTGGGTGTCAGTATAGCAGAGCGATGGGTAAGAGTGCCACATACAAACAACTAGGAGTGCCGGGTGTCAGTATAGCAGAGCGATGGGTAAGAGCACCAAGTACAAACAACTAGGAGTGCCGTGTGTCAGTATAGCAGAGCGATGGGTAAGAGCGCCAGCTACAAACACATCTACACCGTGTTCCAGATTATTCTGCACATTGGATTTAAGTGTCATAAACATGTAATTATTAGTTTTTCAATGAAACTCATGGCTGGTCTTGTGTCTTAGGGCTCTTTGGATCATTGTAATCAATCTCAGACACCTGTGATAATTAGTTTGCCAGGTGTGCCCAATCAGAGGAAAACTAATTAAGAAGGACGTTCCATATTATTAAGCAGCCACAGGTTTCAAGCAATATGGGAAAGAAAAAGGATCTCTCTGCTGCCGAAAAGCGTGAAATAGAGCAATACCCTGGACAAGGCATGAAAACATTGGATATTTCAAGAAAACTTAAGCGTGATCATCGTACTGTGAAAAGATTTGTGGCTGATTCAGAGCACAGACGGGTTCGTTCAGATAAAGGCATAATGAGGAAGGTTTCTGCCAGACAAATTAATAGGATTAGGAGAGCAGCTGCTAAAATGCCATTGCAAAGCAGCAAACAGGTATTTGAAGCCGCTGGTGCCTCTGGAGTCCCGCGAACCTCAATGTGTAGGATCCTCCAGAGGTTTGCAAGTGTGCATAAAGCTATTATTCGGCCACCCCTAAACAATGCTCACAAGCAGAAACGGTTGCAGTGGGCTCAGAAATACATGAAGACTCATTTTCAAACCGTGTTGTTTACTGATGAGTGCCGTGCAACCCTGGATGGTCCAGATGGATGGAGTAGTGGATGGTTGGTGAATGGCCATCATGTCCCAACAAGGCTGCGACATCAGCAAGGAGGTGGCGGAGTCATGTTTTGGGCTAGAATCATGGGGAGAGAGCTGGTAGGCCCCTTTAGGGTCCCTGACAGTGTGAAAATGACCTCTGCAAAGTACGTAGAGTTTATAACTGACTACTTTCTTCCGTGGTACAAAAAGAAGAACCGTGCCTTCCGTAGCAAAATTATCTTCATGCATGACAATGCACCATCTCATGCTGCAAAGAATACCTCTGTGTCATTGGCTGCTATGGGCATAAAAGGAGAGAAACTCATGGTGGGGACCCCATGTTCCCCTGACCTCAAACCTATTGAGAACCTTTGTAGCGTCCTCAAGTAAAATATCTATGAGGGTGGGAGGCCGTTCACATCAAAACAGAAGCTCTGGGAGGCGATTCTGACATCCTGCAAAGATATTCAAGAGGAAACTGTCCAAATACTCCCAAATTCAATGGATGAAGAATTGTGCAGGTGATATCAGAGAAGGGTCCTGTGTAACATGTAACTTGTGCTGTGCCGGTGATATCAGAGAAGGGTCCTGTGTAACTTGTGCTGTGCAGGTGATATCAGAGAAGGGTCCTGTGTAACATGTAACTTGTGCTGTGCAGGTGATATCAGAGAAGGGTCTTGTGTAACATGTAACTTGTGCTGTGCAGGTGATATCAGAGGAGGGTCCTGTGTAACATGTAACTTGTGCTGTGCAGGTGATATCAGAGGAGGGTCCTGTGTAACATGTAACTTGTGCTGTGCAGGTGATATCAGAGGAGGGTCCTGTGTAACATGTAACTTGTGCTGTGCAGGTGATATCAGAGGAGGGTCCTGTGTAACATGTAACTTGTCCTGTGCAGGTGATATCAGAGAAGGGTCCTGTGTAACATGTAACTTGTGCTGTGCAGGTGATATCAGAGGAGGGTCCTGTGTAACATGTAACTTGTGCTGTGCAGGTGATATCAGAGGAGGGTCCTGTGTAACTTGTGCTGTGCAGGTGATATCAGAGGAGGGTCCTGTGTAACATGTAACTTGTGCTGTGCAGGTGATATCAGAGAAGGGTCCTGTGTAACATGTAACTTGTGCTGTGCAGGTGATATCAGAGGAGGGTCCTGTGTAACTTGTGCTGTGCAGGTGATATCAGAGGAGGGTCCTGTGTAACATGTAACTTGTGCTGTGCAGGTGATATCAGAGAAGGGTCCTGTGTAACTTGTGCTGTGCAGGTGATATCAGAGGAGGGTCCTGTGTAACATGTAACTTGTGCTGTGCAGGTGATATCAGAGGAGGGTCCTGTGTAACATGTAACTTGTGCTGTGCAGGTGATATCAGAGGAGGGTCCTGTGTAACATGTAACTTGTGCTGTGCAGGTGATATCAGAGGAGGGTCCTGTGTAACATGTAACTTGTGCTGTGCAGGTGATATCAGAGGAGGGTCCTGTGTAACATGTAACTTGTCCTGTGCAGGTGATATCAGAGAAGGGTCCTGTGTAACATGTAACTTGTGCTGTGCAGGTGATATCAGAGGAGGGTCCTGTGTAACTTGTGCTGTGCAGGTGATATCAGAGGAGGGTCCTGTGTAACATGTAACTTGTGCTGTGCAGGTGATATCAGAGAAGGGTCCTGTGTAACATGTAACTTGTCCTGTGCAGGTGATATCAGAGGAGGGTCCTGTGTAACATGTAACTTGTGCTGTGCAGGTGATATCAGAGGAGGGTCCTGTGTAACATGTAACTTGTGCTGTGCAGGTGATATCAGAGGAGGGTCCTGTGTAACATGTAACTTGTGCTGTGCAGGTGATATCAGAGAAGGGTCCTGTGTAACATGTAACTTGTCCTGTGCAGGTGATATCAGAGGAGGGTCCTGTGTAACATGTAACTTGTGCTGTGCAGGTGATATCAGAGGAGGGTCCTGTGTAACATGTAACTTGTGCTGTGCAGGTGATATCAGAGGAGGGTCCTGTGTAACATGTAACTTGTGCTGTGCAGGTGATATCAGAGAAGGGTCCTGTGTAACATGTAACTTGTCCTGTGCAGGTGATATCAGAGGAGGGTCCTGTGTAACATGTAACTTGTGCTGTGCAGGTGATATCAGAGGAGGGTCCTGTGTAACATGTAACTTGTGCTGTGCAGGTGATATCAGAGGAGGGTCCTGTGTAACATGTAACTTGTGCTGTGCAGGTGATATCAGAGAAGGGTCCTGTGTAACATGTAACTTGTGCTGTGCAGGTGATATCAGAGAAGGGTCCTGTGTAACATGTAACTTGTCCTGTGCAGGTGATATCAGAGAAGGGTCCTGTGTAACATGTAACTTGTCCTGTGCAGGTGATATCAGAGAAGGGTCCTGTGTAACATGTAACTTGTGCTGTGCAGGTGATATCAGAGAAGGGTCCTGTGTAACATGTAACTTGTGCTGTGCAGGTGATATCAGAGGAGGGTCCTGTGTAACATGTAACTTGTCCTGTGCAGGTGATATCAGAGGAGGGTCCTGTGTAACATGTAACTTGTGCTGTGCAGGTGATATCAGAGGAGGGTCCTGTGTAACATGTAACTTGTCCTGTGCAGGTGATATCAGAGAAGGGTCCTGTGTAACATGTAACTTGTCCTGTGCAGGTGATATCAGAGAAGGGTCCTGTGTAACATGTAACTTGTGCTGTGCAGGTGATATCAGAGGAGGGTCCTGTGTAACATGTAACTTGTCCTGTGCAGGTGATATCAGAGAAGGGTCCTGTGTAACATGTAACTTGTGCTGTGCAGGTGATATCAGAGGAGGGTCCTATGTTACATGTAACTTGTGCTGTGCAGGTGATATCAGAGAAGGGTCCTGTGTAACATGTAACTTGTGCTGTGCAGGTGATATCAGAGAAGGGTCCTGTGTGACATGTAACTTGTCCTGTGCAGGTGATATCAGAGAAGGGTCCTGTGTAACATGTAACTTGTGCTGTGCAGGTGATATCAGAGGAGGGTCCTGTGTAACATGTAACTTGTCCTGTGCAGGTGATATCAGAGGAGGGTCCTGTGTAACATGTAACTTGTGCTGTGCAGGTGATATCAGAGGAGGGTCCTGTGTAACATGTAACTTGTGCTGTGCAGGTGATATCAGAGAAGGGTCCTGTGTAACATGTAACTTGTGCTGTGCAGGTGATATCAGAGAAGGGTCCTGTGTAACATGTAACTTGTGCTGTGCAGGTGATATCAGAGAAGGGTCCTGTGTAACATGTAACTTGTCCTGTGCAGGTGATATCAGAGAAGGGTCCTGTGTAACATGTAACTTGTCCTGTGCAGGTGATATCAGAGAAGGGTCCTGTGTAACATGTAACTTGTGCTGTGCAGGTGATATCAGAGAAGGGTCCTGTGTAACATGTAACTTGTGCTGTGCAGGTGATATCAGAGGAGGGTCCTGTGTAACATGTAACTTGTCCTGTGCAGGTGATATCAGAGGAGGGTCCTGTGTAACATGTAACTTGTGCTGTGCAGGTGATATCAGAGGAGGGTCCTGTGTAACATGTAACTTGTCCTGTGCAGGTGATATCAGAGAAGGGTCCTGTGTAACATGTAACTTGTCCTGTGCAGGTGATATCAGAGAAGGGTCCTGTGTAACATGTAACTTGTGCTGTGCAGGTGATATCAGAGGAGGGTCCTGTGTAACATGTAACTTGTCCTGTGCAGGTGATATCAGAGAAGGGTCCTGTGTAACATGTAACTTGTGCTGTGCAGGTGATATCAGAGGAGGGTCCTATGTTACATGTAACTTGTGCTGTGCAGGTGATATCAGAGAAGGGTCCTGTGTAACATGTAACTTGTCCTGTGAAGGTGATATCAGAGAAGGGTCCTGTGTAACATGTAACTTGTGCTGTGCAGGTGATATCAGAGAAGGGTCCTGTGTAACATGTAACTTGTCCTGTGAAGGTGATATCAGAGAAGGGTCCTGTGTAACATGTAACTTGTGCTGTGCAGGTGATATCAGAGGAGGGTCCTGTGTAACATGTAACTTGTCCTGTGCAGGTGATATCAGAGAAGGGTCCTGTGTAACATGTAACTTGTCCTGTGCAGGTGATATCAGAGGAGGGTCCTGTGTAACATGTAACTTGTGCTGTGCAGGTGTTATCAGAGGAGGGTCCTGTGTAACATGTAACTTGTCCTGTGCAGGTGATATCAGAGGAGGGTCCTGTGTAACATGTAACTTGTCCTGTGCAGGTGATATCAGAGAAGGGTCCTGTGTAACATGTAACTTGTCCTGTGCAGGTGATATCAGAGGAGGGTCCTGTGTAACATGTAACTTGTCCTGTGCAGGTGATATCAGAGAAGGGTCCTGTGTAACATGTAACTTGTCCTGTGCAGGTGATATCAGAGGAGGGTCCTGTGTAACATGTAACTTGTGCTGTGCAGGTGATATCAGAGAAGGGTCCTGTGTAACATGTAACTTGTGCTGTGCAGGAGATATCAGAGGAGGGTCCTGTGTAACATGTAACTTGTGCTGTGCAGGTGATATCAGAGAAGGGTCCTGTGTAACATGTAACTTGTGCTGTGCAGGTGATATCAGAGGAGGGTCCTGTGTAACATGTAACTTGTCCTGTGCAGGAGATATCAGAGGAGGGTCCTGTGTAACATGTAACTTGTGCTGTGCAGGTGATATCAGAGGAGGGTCCTGTGTAACATGTAACTTGTCCTGTGCAGGTGATATCAGAGAAGGGTCCTGTGTAACATGTAACTTGTGCTGTGCAGGTGATATCAGAGGAGGGTCCTGTGTAACATGTAACTTGTGCTGTGCAGGTGATATCAGAGAAGGGTCCTGTGTAACATGTAACTTGTGCTGTGCAGGTGATATCAGAGGAGGGTCCTGTGTAACATGTAACTTGTGCTGTGCAGGTGATATCAGAGAAGGGTCCTGTGTAACATGTAACTTGTGCTGTGCAGGTGATATCAGAGAAGGGTCCTGTGTAACATGTAACTTGTGCTGTGCAGGTGATATCAGAGGAGGGTCCTGTGTAACATGTAACTTGTCCTGTGCAGGTGATATCAGAGAAGGGTCCTGTGTAACATGTAACTTGTGCTGTGCAGGTGATATCAGAGGAGGGTCCTGTGTAACATGTAACTTGTCCTGTGCAGGTGATATCAGAGAAGGGTCCTGTGTAACTTGTGCTGTGCAGGTGATATCAGAGGAGGGTCCTGTGTAACATGTAACTTGTGCTGTGCAGGTGATATCAGAGAAGGGTCCTGTGTAACATGTAACTTGTGTTGTGCAGGTGATATCAGAGAAGGGTCCTGTGTAACATGTAACTTGTGCTGTGCAGGTGATATCAGAGGAGGGTCCTGTGTAACATGTAACTTGTCCTGTGCAGGTGATATCAGAGAAGGGTCCTGTGTAACATGTAACTTGTGCTGTGCAGGTGATATCAGAGAAGGGTCCTATGTAACTTGTGCTGTGCAGGTGATATCAGAGGAGGGTCCTGTGTAACATGTAACTTGTGCTGTGCAGGTGATATCAGAGGAGGGTCCTGTGTAACATGTAACTTGTCCTGTGCCGGTGATATCAGAGGAGGGTCCTGTGTAACATGTAACTTGTCCTGTGCAGGTGATATCAGAGAAGGGTCCTGTGTAACTTGTGCTGTGCAGGTGATATCAGAGGAGGGTCCTGTGTAACATGTAACTTGTGCTGTGCAGGTGATATCAGAGAAGGGTCCTGTGTAACATGTAACTTGTCCTGTGCAGGTGATATCAGAGGAGGGTCCTGTGTAACATGTAACTTGTGCTGTGCAGGTGATATCAGAGAAGGGTCCTGTGTAACATGTAACTTGTGCTGTGCAGGTGATATCAGAGAAGGGTCCTATGTAACTTGTGCTGTGCAGGTGATATCAGAGGAGGGTCCTGTGTAACATGTAACTTGTGCTGTGCAGGTGATATCAGAGGAGGGTCCTGTGTAACATGTAACTTGTCCTGTGCCGGTGATATCAGAGGAGGGTCCTGTGTAACATGTAACTTGTCCTGTGCAGGTGATATCAGAGAAGGGTCCTGTGTAACTTGTGCTGTGCAGGTGATATCAGAGGAGGGTCCTGTGTAACATGTAACTTGTGCTGTGCAGGTGATATCAGAGGAGGGTCCTGTGTAACATGTAACTTGTGCTGTGCAGGTGATATCAGAGGAGGGTCCTGTGTAACATGTAACTTGTGCTGTGCAGGTGATATCAGAGGAGGGTCCTGTGTAACATGTAACTTGTGCTGTGCAGGTGATATCAGAGGAGGGTCCTGTGTAACATGTAACTTGTGCTGTGCAGGTGATATCAGAGGAGGGTCCTGTGTAACATGTAACTTGTGCTGTGCAGGTGATATCAGAGGAGGGTCCTGTGTAACATGTAACTTGTCCTGTGCCGGTGATATCAGAGGAGGGTCCTGTGTAACATGTAACTTGTCCTGTGCAGGTGATATCAGAGAAGGGTCCTGTGTAACTTGTGCTGTGCAGGTGATATCAGAGGAGGGTCCTGTGTAACATGTAACTTGTGCTGTGCAGGTGATATCAGAGGAGGGTCCTGTGTAACATGTAACTTGTGCTGTGCAGGTGATATCAGAGGAGGGTCCTGTGTAACATGTAACTTGTGCTGTGCAGGTGATATCAGAGGAGGGTCCTGTGTAACATGTAACTTGTCCTGTGCAGGTGATATCAGAGAAGGGTCCTGTGTAACATGTAACTTGGCCTGGTAAGGCGGGATTCACACGACCGGGTCGTTCCCGAGCCCGAGTGTCGGCCGGTAAAATCGGGCATTTTGCCTGGCCGGTTTGCATTAAGTTTTGCATCCGGGCCGGGCAGATCCGGACAGTGACATCAGCGGCAACTCCTGAAGGGGAATCCCCATGTGTTTGGGGATTCCGCTTCAGGAGTTTCCCCTGATGTCACTGCCCAGATATGGACAGAGACATCAAGCGCTCTGTCCAGGAGTGGAATCCCCGAAAACACGGGGATTCCGCTCCTTCAAGGAGCTAAAGTGCGGCTAGCGCATAGATACCTCCCCGCTCTGCTATAGTGGCGTCGCCATCGGCCATGGAAGGTGTAGCCGGGCCAGGGCGCTTTTAAAACAAGCATGGGAAGGGAGCCAGTGCAGCGCTCCCTCCACCTGCTGGACACCCCGGCCCTGCCACACCGTGTACAGCGATGCCATTCGTCAGAATGGCATCAACTCCTCCTCCTCACATGCACTCTGCGCTGTGAGGAGGAGGAGATAGAGCGCAAGCGCCGGAAAACCCGGCCATCACTCGGGACACATTCCGGTGATGGCCGTGTATTACCCGGCCCCATAGACTTCTATGGGAGCCGGGCGGCCGGGTACCCGGCCGAAGATAGAGCATGTCCTATCTTTTGACGGCCGGTTTTCTCGGCCGTCAAAAAATCGGTCGTGTGAATAGCCCCATTAGGGGTCTATCATTCCTAATGCAGTCGGGTGAATGAGGCCTAAGTGTTTCTTTTGACTGAAAGAGCTTGTGATGTCTGTAAATATGACCTCCTGATGCTGCAAATTCAACAAATGACCATTTTAGTCTCTTTACAACCTGTAAATGTTCTGATCTCTGTTGTGCATAATAATGTGAAGCAAAAAAATATCTGTTCTCATTAGGAGATTTATCAATAAAATTCTCATTATCCTCCAACGGTTGATGCTGAAGATTATACTGACCGTCATTGCAGCGACTATTTAGGAAAATAAGTGAAAAATAACATTTACATAATAATTTGGAATGCGGTGTAGAGAGTGCCGGGTGTCAGTATAGCAGAGTGATGGGTAAGAGCACCAGCTACAAACACAACTAGGAGTGTCGGGTGTCAGTATAGCAGAGTGATGGGTAAGAGCACCAGCTACAAACACAACTAGGAGTGTCGGGTGTCAGTATAGCAGAGTGATGGGTAAGAGCACCAGCTACAAACACAACTAGGAGTGTCGGGTGTCAGTATAGCAGAGTGATGGGTAAGAGCACCAGCTACAAACACAACTAGGAGTGTCGGGTGTCAGTATAGCAGAGTGATGGGTAAGAGCACCAGCTACAAACACAACTAGGAGTGTCGGGTGTCAGTATAGCAGAGTGATGGGTAAGAGCACCAGCTACAAACACAACTAGGAGTGCCGGGTGTAGCAGAGTGAGGAGACAGTCCAGACCTCTGGACTAGATCCTCCTAATCTCATACAATGTCTGATCTGTTTGGTCCGCAGATCCTCCCACGGATGCTGTAAGGGTTAATCCAGCATCCTCTCTCTGACTGACCTCATACATTTCCTCTTTCCATTAGACGGGGGAGGGGGTCTCGGGACATGCTAGGGTCACATCCTCGGAGAAGTGCAGGATTATAGGGAGTATCACCCCCATGGATGGAGAGGTTTGCACTGACGACGTCTCATCGGCAGAAGATTCGTGCAGTGTGGGTGAGGTTCAGGTGCCCTGTATTGTGCCCCTTTACCCAGAGGTCACGACTCGTCACCCTGTTCAGAGCCCTGGGCACCTGTGCCCATAATTACATGTCTCCTATGACCCTCACATCCCACTAAAGAGGTTGACAATGTCTATAATGAGGGAACCACAATGCATGCTGGATCTATAGTATGATGACTGCCGCCAGCGCTGGATCTATAGTACGATGACTGCCGCCAGCGCTGGATCTATAGTACGATGACTGCCGCCAGCGCTGGATCTATAGTACGATGACTGCCGCCAGCGCTGGATCTATAGTACGATGACTGCCGCCAGCGCTGGATCTATAGTACGATGACTGCCACCAGCGCTGGATCTTTAGTACGATGACTGCCGCCAGCGCTGGATCTATAGTACGATGACTGCGGCCAGCGCTGAATCTTTAGTACGATGACTGCCGCCAGCGCTGGATCTATAGTACGATGACTGCGGCCAGCGCTGGATCTTTAGTACGATGACTGCCGCCAGCGCTGGATCTTTAGTACGATGACTGCCGCCAGCGCTGGATCTTTAGTACGATGACTGCCGCCAGCGCTGGATCTATAGTACGATGACTGCGGCCAGCGCTGGATCTATAGTACGATGACTGCCGCCAGCGCTGGATCTTTAGTACGATGACTGCCGCCAGCGCTGGATCTATAGTACGATGACTGCGGCCAGCGCTGGATCTATAGTACGATGACTGCGGCCAGCGCTGGATCTATAGTACGATGACTGCCGCCAGCGCTGGATCTTTAGTACGATGACTGCCGCCAGCGCTGGATCTTTAGTACGATGACTGCCGCCAGCGCTGGATCTATAGTACGATGACTGCGGCCAGCGCTGGATCTATAGTACGATGACTGCCGCCAGCGCTGGATCTTTAGTACGATGACTGCCGCCAGCGCTGGATCTTTAGTACGATGACTGCCGCCAGCGCTGGATCTTTAGTACGATGACTGCCGCCAGCGCTGGATCTTTAGTACGATGACTGCGGCCAGCGCTGGATCTTTAGTACGATGACTGCCGCCAGCGCTGGATCTATAGTACGATGACTGCCACCAGCGCTGGATCTATAGTACGATGACTGCCGCCAGCGCTGGATCTATAGTACGATGACTGCCGCCAGCGCTGGATCTTTAGTACGATGACTGCCGCCAGCGCTGGATCTATAGTACGATGACTGCTGCCAGCGCTGGATGTTAGTGACGCATATAATGGGATCGCTGTCATTTTGAACTATAGCGTAAAATCACGCCGATGTGAAGAGATCAGAAACACTGCGCGGACGGACGTCTCCGGCATCTGCACCGACAGGACAGTCAGCTCCACGCCGGTCAATAAATAAAACGATGGACGGAGCAGCGCAGCCACATACGGGCGGGGGGGGGGGGATATGGCTGTATATAAAGGATGTGACCAGGATAATGAAACAAAGGCCCCCCCACAATGGATGTGCGTGTGGGGGAGGGGACTGCGATCTGCTTCATGACATTTCCTTCTGTTCATTTCATCATCTTAATGGACCACAGAAAGTAATGAGGGAAGAAGCAGAAAGAGCGGACGCAGGAGGAGGAGCCACGTCAGCGGACGGAGGAGGAGACGGAGACACGTCAGCGGACGCAGGAGGAGGAGCCACGTCAGCAGGAGGAGGAGGAGACACGTCAGCGGACGCAGGAGGAGACGGAGACACGTCAGCGGACGCAGGAGGAGGGGACACGTCAGCAGGAGGAGGAGGAGACACGTCAGCGGACGCAGGAGGAGACGGAGACACGTCAGCGGACGCAGGAGGAGGAGCCACGTCAGCGGACGCAGGAGGAGGAGACACGTCAGCGGACGCAGGAGGAGGAGACACGTCAGCGGACGCAGGAGGAGGAGCCACGTCAGCGGACACAGGAGGAGGAGGAGACACGTCAGCGGACGCAGGAGGAGGAGACACGTCAGCAGCCGAACCCCAGATAATCCGCACAACCAACCAATGAAATCAGGGGCTAACGACAGTACAACCAATACACCCCTATCACATGTAAACCCCCATATGACCAGTACACCTCCACTACACCCATCACGATATATACACCCCCAAAACAGCCACTACACCAGTCACATATATATACCCCCCATATAACCAATATACACCTCCGTATAACCAGTACACACCTCACATGATATATACACCCCCAAAACAGCCACCACACCCATCACGATATATACACCCCCAAAACAGCCACCACACCCATCACGATATATACACCCCCAACACAGCCACCACACCCATCACATGATCTATATACACCCCAAAACAGCCACCACACCCAACACATGATCTATATATACACCCATCGCATGATATATACACACCCCCAAAACAGCCACCACACCCATCACATGATATATACACCCCAAAACAGCCACTACACCCATCGCATGATATATACACCCCAAAACCACCACAACACCCATCACATTATATATACACCCCCAAAACAGCCATCACACCCATCACATGATCAATATATACACCCCCAAAGCCACCACTACACCCATCACGATATATACACCCCATATAACCAGTATACATCTCCATATAACCAGTATACACCTCCATATAACAGTATACACCTCCATATAACAGTATACACCTCCATATAACCAGTATACACCTCCATATAACCAGTACACACCTCCATATAACCAGTACACACCTCCATATAACCAGTACACACCTCCATATAACAGTACACACCTCCGTATAACAGTACACACCTCCGTATAACCAGTACACACCTCCGTATAACCAGTACACACCTCCGTATAACCAGTACACACCTCCGTATAACCAGTACACACCTCCGTATAACCAGTACACACCTCCGTATAACCAGTACACACCTCCGTATAACCAGTACACACCTCCGTATAACCAGTACACACCTCCGTATAACCAGTACACACCTCCGTATAACCAGTACACACCTCCGTATAACCAGTACACACCTCCGTATAACCAGTACACACCTCCGTATAACCAGTACACACCTCCATATAACCAGTACACACCTCCATATAACCAGTACACACCCCCATATAACCAGTATACACCTCCATATAACCAGTATACACCTCCATATAACCAGTATACACCTCCATATAACCAGTATACACCTCCATATAACAGTATACATCTCCATATAACCAGTATACACCCCCATATAACCAGTATACACCTCCGTATAACCAGTATACAGCTCCGTATAACCAGTATACACCTCCATATAACCAGTATACACCTCCATATAACCAGTATACACCTCCGTATAACCAGTATACACCTCCGTATAACCAGTATACACCTCCATATAACCAGCATACATCTCCATATAACCAGTATACACCTCCATATAACCAGTATACACCCCCATATAACCAGTATACAGCTCCATATAACCAGTATACACCTCCATATAACCAGTATATCAGAGACAAGTGGTACTACGAATGGAGCAGATACCATTATATGAGATGGGAGTAACTTTTGGGAGAAATTATTTTAGTTTGATTCGGAGAATCCCAGACAGGAGGTTGTGGCGTCAAATTACAGGGGCAGCTTGGACCCCCCCTCTCAGACACAGGCTTTATTATTACCCCCCACCAGATTCTGCAGCCGCAGGGCACAAGCCAGATCATCAATGGCCCTGTGTAACCAGCTGGCACAAGGCCACTTAAAGAGACAGCGGCTGATATCAGTCACATATGATGTAATGTCTCTGGAGGATATAATAGTACTGGAGTGATATAAGAGGAGCGGCTGATATCAGTCACACATGATGTAATGTCTCTGGGGGATATAATAGTACTGGAGTGTTATAAGAGGAGCGGCTGATATCAGTCACATATGATGTAATGTCTCTGGAGGATATAATAGTGCTGGAGTGTTATAAGAGGAGCGGCTGATATCAGTCACACATATGATGTAATGTCTGGAGAATATAATAGTGCTGGAGTGTTATAAGAGGAGCAGCTGATATCAGTCACATATTATGTAATGTCTCTGGAGGATATAATAGTACAGGAGTGATATAAGAGGAGCGGCTGATATCAGTCACACATGATGTAATGTCTCTGGGGGATATAATAGTACTGGAGTGTTATAAGAGGAGCGGCTGATATCAGTCACATATGATGTAATGTCTCTGGAGGATATAATAGTGCTGGAGTGTTATAAGAGGAGCGGCTGATATCAGTCACATATGATGTAATGTCTCTGGAGGATATAATAGTACTGGAGTGATATAAGAGGAGCGGCTGATATCAGTCACACATGATGTAATGTCTCTGGGGGATATAATAGTACTGGAGTGTTATAAGAGGAGCGGCTGATATCAGTCACATATGATGTAATGTCTCTGGAGGATATAATAGTGCTGGAGTGTTATAAGAGGAGCGGCTGATATCAGTCACACATATGATGTAATGTCTCTGGAGGATACAATAGTGCTGGAGTGTTATAAGAGGAGCGGCTGATATCAGTCACACATATGATGTAATGTCTCTGGAGGATATAATAGTACTGGAGTGATATAAGAGGAGCGGCTGATATCAGTCACACATATGATGTAATGTCTCTGGAGGATATAATAGTACTGGAGTGATATAAGAGGAGCGGCTGATATCAGTCACACATATGATGTAATGTCTCTGGAGGATATAATAGTGCTGGAGTGATATAAGAGGAGTGGCTGATATCAGTCACACATATGATGTAATGTCTCTGGAGGATATAATAGTGCTGGAGTGATATAAGAGGAGCGGCTGATATCAGTCACATATATGATGTAATGTCTCTGGAGGATATAATAGTGCTGGAGTGTTATAAGAGGAGCGGCTGATATCAGTCACATATGATGTAATGTCTCTGGAGGATATAATAGTACAGGAGTGATATAAGAGCGGCTGATATCAGTCACACATATGATGTAATGTCTCTGGAGGATAGAATAGTACTGGAGTGTTATAAGAGGAGCGGCTGATATCAGTCACACATGATGTAATGTCTCTGGAGGATAGAATAGTACTGGAGTGATATAAGAGGAGCGGCTGATATCAGTCACACATATGATGTAATGTCTCTGGAGGATATAATAGTACTGGAGTGATATAAGAGGAGCGGCTGATATCAGTCACACATATAATGTAATGTCTCTGGAGGATATAATAGTGCTGGAGTGATATAAGAGGAGCGGCTGATATCAGTCACATATGATGTAATGTCTCTGGAGGATATAATAGTACTGGAGTGTTATAAGAGGAGCGGCTGATATCAGTCACATATGATGTAAGGTCTCTGGGGGATATAATAGTACTGGAGTGATATAAGAGGAGCGGCTGATATTAGTCACATATATGATGTAATGTCTCTGGAGGATATAATAGTGCTGGAGTGATATAAGAGGAGCGGCTGATATCAGTCACACATGATGTAATGTCTGGAGGATATAATAGTACTGGAGTGATATAAGAGGAGCGGCTGATATCAGTCACACATATGATGTAATGTCTCTGGAGGATATAATAGAGCTGGAGTGTTATAAGAGGAGCGGCTGATATCAGTCACATATATAATGTAATGTCTCTGGAGGATAGAATAGTACTGGAGTGTTATAAGAGGAGCGGCTGATATCAGTCACATATATAATGTAATGTCTCTGGAGGATATAATAGTACTGGAGTGATATAAGAGGAGCGGCTGATATCAGTCACACATATGATGTAATGTCTCTGGAGGATAGAATAGTACTGGAGTGTTATAAGAGGAGCGGCTGATATCAGTCACATATGATGTAATGTCTCTGGAGGATATAATAGTGCTGGAGTGTTATAAGAGGAGCGGCTGATATCAGTCACACATATGATGTAATGTCTCTGGAGGATATAATAGTGCTGGAGTGTTATAAGAGGAGCGGCTGATATCAGTCACACAAATGATGTAATGTCTCTGGAGGATATAATAGTACTGGAGTGATATAAGAGGAGCGGCTGATATCAGTCACATATATGATGTAATGTCTGGAGGATATAATAGTACTGGAGATATATAAGAGGAGCGGCTGATATCAGTCACATATGATGTAATGTCTCTGGAGGATATAATAGTACTGGAGTGATATAAGAGGAGCGGCTGATATCAGTCACATATGATGTAATGTCTCTGCAGGATATAATAGTACTGGAGTGATATAAGAGGAGCGGCTGATATCAGTCACACATATGATGTAATGTCTCTGGAGGATATGATAGTGCTGGAGTGATATAAGAGGAGCGGCTGATATCAGTCACATATGATGTAATGTCTCTGGAGGATATAATAGTACTGGAGTGATATAAGAGGAGCGGCTGATATCAGTCACATATGATGTAATGTCTGGAGGATATAATAGTACTGGAGTGATATAAGAGGAGCGGCTGATATTAGTCACATGATGTAATGTCTCTGGAGGATATAATAGTGCTGGAGTGATATAAGAGGAGCGGCTGATATCAGTCACATGATGTAATGTCTCTGGAGGATATAATAGTGCTGGAGTGTTATAAGAGGAGCGGCTGATATCAGTCACACAAATGATGTAATGTCTCTGGAGGATATAATAGTACTGGAGTGTTATAAGAGGAGCGGCTGATATCAGTCACATATGATGTAATGTCTCTGGAGGATATAATAGTACTGGAGTGATATAAGAGGAGCGGCTGATATCAGTCACACATATGATGTAATGTCTCTGGAAGATATAATAGTACTGGAGTGATATAAGAGGAGCGGCTGATATCAGTCACATATGATGTAATGTCTCTGGAGGATATAATAGTACTGGAGTGATATAAGAGGAGCGGCTGATATCAGTCACACATATGATGTAATGTCTCTGGAGGATATAATAGTACTGGAGTGTTATAAGAGGAGCGGCTGATATCAGTCACATATGATGTAAGGTCTCTGGGGGATATAATAGTACTGGAGTGATATAAGAGGAGCGGCTGATATTAGTCACATATATGATGTAATGTCTCTGGAGGATATAATAGTGCTGGAGTGATATAAGAGGAGCGGCTGATATCGGTCACATATGATGTAATGTCTCTGGAGGATATAATAGTGCTGGAGTGATATAAGAGGAGCGGCTGATATCAGTCACATATGATGTAATGTCTCTGGAGGATATAATAGTGCTGGAGTGTTATAAGAGGAGCGGCTGATATCAGTCACACATATGATGTAATGTCTCTGGAGGATATAATAGTGCTGGAGTGATATAAGAGGAGCGGCTGATATCAGTCACACATGATGTAATGTCTGGAGGATATAATAGTACTGGAGTGATATAAGAGGAGCGGCTGATATCAGTCACACATATGATGTAATGTCTCTGGAGGATATAATAGTACTGGAGTGATATAAGAGGAGCGGCTGATATCAGTCACACATATGATGTAATGTCTCTGGAGGATATAATAGTACTGGAGTGATATAAGAGGAGCGGCTGATATCAGTCACATATGATGTAATGTCTCTGGAGGATATAATAGTGCTGGAGTGATATAAGAGGAGTGGCTGATATCAGTCACATATGATGTAATGTCTCTGGAGGATATAATAGTACTGGAGTGATATAAGAGGAGCGGCTGATATCAGTCACATATATGATGTAATGTCTGTGGAGGATATAATAGTACTGGAGTGATATAAGAGGAGCGGCTGATATCAGTCACACATATGATGTAATGTCTGTGGAGGATATAATAGTACTGGAGTGATATAAGAGGAGCGGCTGATATCAGTCACACATATAATGTAATGTCTGTGGAGGATATAATAGTACTGGAGTGATATAAGAGGAGCGGCTGATATCAGTCACATATGATGTAATGTCTCTGGAGGATATAATAGTACTGGAGTGATATAAGAGGAGCGGCTGATATCAGTCACATATGATGTAATGTCTCTGGAGGATATAATAGTACTGGAGTGATATAAGAGGAGCGGCTGATATCAGTCACACATGATGTAATGTCTCTGCAGGATATAATAGTACTGGAGTGATATAAGAGGAGCGGCTGATATCAGTCACACATATGATGTAATGTCTCTGGAGGATATAATAGTGCTGGAGTGATATAAGAGGAGCGGCTGATATCAGTCACATATGATGTAATGTCTCTGGAGGATATAATAGTGCTGGAGTGATATAAGAGGAGCGGCTGATATCAGTCACACATATGATGTAATGTCTCTGGAGGATATAATAGTGCTGGAGTGTTATAAGAGGAGCGGCTGATATCAGTCACACATATGATGTAATGTCTCTGGAGGATATAATAGTACTGGAGTGATATAAGAGGAGCGGCTGATATCAGTCACATATGACGTAATGTCTCTGGAGGATATAATAGTGCTGGAGTGATATAAGAGGAGTGGCTGATATCAGTCACATATGATGTAATGTCTCTGGAGGATATAATAGTACTGGAGTGATATAAGAGGAGCGGCTGATATCAGTCACACATATGATGTAATGTCTCTGCAGGATATAATAGTACTGGAGTGATATAAGAGGAGCGGCTGATATCAGTCACACATATGATGTAATGTCTGGAGGATATAATAGTACTGGAGTGTTATAAGAGGAGCGGCTGATATCAGTCACACATATGATGTAACGTCTCTGGAGGATATAATAGTACTGGAGTGATATAAGAGGAGCGGCTGATATCAGTCACATATGATGTAATGTCTCTGGAGGATATAATAGTGCTGGAGTGATATAAGAGGAGTGGCTGATATCAGTCACATATGATGTAATGTCTCTGGAGGATATAATAGTACTGGAGTGATATAAGAGGAGCGGCTGATATCAGTCACATATGATGTAATGTCTGGAGGATATAATAGTACTGGAGTGATATAAGAGGAGCGGCTGATATTAGTCACATGATGTAATGTCTCTGGAGGATATAATAGTGCTGGAGTGATATAAGAGGAGCGGCTGATATCAGTCACATGATGTAATGTCTCTGGAGGATATAATAGTGCTGGAGTGTTATAAGAGGAGCGGCTGATATCAGTCACACAAATGATGTAATGTCTCTGGAGGATATAATAGTACTGGAGTGTTATAAGAGGAGCGGCTGATATCAGTCACATATGATGTAATGTCTCTGGAGGATATAATAGTACTGGAGTGATATAAGAGGAGCGGCTGATATCAGTCACACATATGATGTAATGTCTCTGGAGGATATAATAGTACTGGAGTGATATAAGAGGAGCGGCTGATATCAGTCACATATGATGTAATGTCTCTGGAGGATATAATAGTACTGGAGTGATATAAGAGGAGCGGCTGATATCAGTCACACATATGATGTAATGTCTCTGGAGGATATAATAGTACTGGAGTGTTATAAGAGGAGCGGCTGATATCAGTCACATATGATGTAAGGTCTCTGGGGGATATAATAGTACTGGAGTGATATAAGAGGAGCGGCTGATATTAGTCACATATATGATGTAATGTCTCTGGAGGATATAATAGTGCTGGAGTGATATAAGAGGAGCGGCTGATATCAGTCACACATGATGTAATGTCTGGAGGATATAATAGTACTGGAGTGATATAAGAGGAGCGGCTGATATCAGTCACACATATGATGTAATGTCTCTGGAGGATATAATAGTACTGGAGTGATATAAGAGGAGCGGCTGATATCAGTCACACATATGATGTAATGTCTCTGGAGGATATAATAGTACTGGAGTGATATAAGAGGAGCGGCTGATATCAGTCACACATATAATGTAATGTCTGGAGGATATAATAGTACTGGAGTGTTATAAGAGGAGCGGCTGATATCAGTCACACATATGATGTAACGTCTCTGGAGGATATAATAGTACTGGAGTGATATAAGAGGAGCGGCTGATATCAGTCACATATGATGTAATGTCTCTGGAGGATATAATAGTACTGGAGTGTTATAAGAGGAGCGGCTGATATCAGTCACATATGATGTAATGTCTCTGGAGGATATAATAGTGCTGGAGTGATATAAGAGGAGTGGCTGATATCAGTCACATATGATGTAATGTCTCTGGAGGATATAATAGTACTGGAGTGATATAAGAGGAGCGGCTGATATCAGTCACACATATGATGTAATGTCTCTGGAGGATATAATAGTACTGGAGTGATATAAGAGGAGCGGCTGATATCAGTCACACATATGATGTAATGTCTCTGGAGGATATAATAGTACTGGAGTGTTATAAGAGGAGCGGCTGATATCAGTCACATATGATGTAATGTCTCTGGAGGATATAATAGTACTGGAGTGTTATAAGAGGAGCGGCTGATATCAGTCACACATGATGTAATGTCTCTGGAGGATATAATAGTACTGGAGTGATATAAGAGGAGCGGCTGATATCAGTCACATACGATGTAATGTCTCTGGAGGATATAATAGTACTGGAGTGATATAAGAGGAGCGGCTGATATCAGTCACATACGATGTAATGTCTCTGGAGGATAGAATAGTACTGGAGTGTTATAAGAGGAGCGGCTGATATCAGTCACATATGATGTAATGTCTCTGGAGGATATAATAGTGCTGGAGTGTTATAAGAGGAGCGGCTGATATCAGTCATATATGATGTAATGTCTCTGGAGGATATAGTAGTACTGGAGTGATATAAGAGGAGCGGCTGATATCAGTCACATATGATGTAATGTCTCTGGAGGATATAATAGTGCTGGAGTGATATAAGAGGAGCGGCTGATATCAGTCACACATATGATGTAATGTCTCTGGAGGATATAATTGTACTGGAGTGATATAAGAGGAGCGGCTGATATCAGTCACATATGATGTAATGTCTCTGCAGGATATAATAGTACTGGAGTGATATAAGAGGAGCGGCTGATATCAGTCACATATGATGTAATGTCTCTGGAGGATATAATAGTGCTGGAGTGTTATAAGAGGAGCGGCTGATATCAGTCACATATGACGTAATGTCTCTGGAGGATATAATAGTGCTGGAGTGATATAAGAGGAGCGGCTGATATCAGTCACATATGATGTAATGTCTGGAGGATATAATAGTACTGGAGTGATATAAGAGGAGCGGCTGATATTAGTCACATGATGTAATGTCTCTGGAGGATATAATAGTGCTGGAGTGATATAAGAGGAGCGGCTGATATCAGTCACATGATGTAATGTCTCTGGAGGATATAATAGTGCTGGAGTGTTATAAGAGGAGCGGCTGATATCAGTCACACAAATGATGTAATGTCTCTGGAGGATATAATAGTACTGGAGTGTTATAAGAGGAGCGGCTGATATCAGTCACATATGATGTAATGTCTCTGGAGGATATAATAGTACTGGAGTGATATAAGAGGAGCGGCTGATATCAGTCACACATATGATGTAATGTCTCTGGAAGATATAATAGTACTGGAGTGATATAAGAGGAGCGGCTGATATCAGTCACATATGATGTAATGTCTCTGGAGGATATAATAGTACTGGAGTGATATAAGAGGAGCGGCTGATATCAGTCACACATATGATGTAATGTCTCTGGAGGATATAATAGTACTGGAGTGTTATAAGAGGAGCGGCTGATATCAGTCACATATGATGTAAGGTCTCTGGGGGATATAATAGTACTGGAGTGATATAAGAGGAGCGGCTGATATTAGTCACATATATGATGTAATGTCTCTGGAGGATATAATAGTGCTGGAGTGATATAAGAGGAGCGGCTGATATCGGTCACATATGATGTAATGTCTCTGGAGGATATAATAGTGCTGGAGTGATATAAGAGGAGCGGCTGATATCAGTCACATATGATGTAATGTCTCTGGAGGATATAATAGTGCTGGAGTGTTATAAGAGGAGCGGCTGATATCAGTCACACATATGATGTAATGTCTCTGGAGGATATAATAGTGCTGGAGTGATATAAGAGGAGCGGCTGATATCAGTCACACATGATGTAATGTCTGGAGGATATAATAGTACTGGAGTGATATAAGAGGAGCGGCTGATATCAGTCACACATATGATGTAATGTCTCTGGAGGATATAATAGTACTGGAGTGATATAAGAGGAGCGGCTGATATCAGTCACACATATGATGTAATGTCTCTGGAGGATATAATAGTACTGGAGTGATATAAGAGGAGCGGCTGATATCAGTCACATATGATGTAATGTCTCTGGAGGATATAATAGTGCTGGAGTGATATAAGAGGAGTGGCTGATATCAGTCACATATGATGTAATGTCTCTGGAGGATATAATAGTACTGGAGTGATATAAGAGGAGCGGCTGATATCAGTCACATATATGATGTAATGTCTGTGGAGGATATAATAGTACTGGAGTGATATAAGAGGAGCGGCTGATATCAGTCACACATATGATGTAATGTCTGTGGAGGATATAATAGTACTGGAGTGATATAAGAGGAGCGGCTGATATCAGTCACACATATAATGTAATGTCTGTGGAGGATATAATAGTACTGGAGTGATATAAGAGGAGCGGCTGATATCAGTCACATATGATGTAATGTCTCTGGAGGATATAATAGTACTGGAGTGATATAAGAGGAGCGGCTGATATCAGTCACATATGATGTAATGTCTCTGGAGGATATAATAGTACTGGAGTGATATAAGAGGAGCGGCTGATATCAGTCACACATGATGTAATGTCTCTGCAGGATATAATAGTACTGGAGTGATATAAGAGGAGCGGCTGATATCAGTCACACATATGATGTAATGTCTCTGGAGGATATAATAGTTCTGGAGTGATATAAGAGGAGCGGCTGATATCAGTCACATATGATGTAATGTCTCTGGAGGATATAATAGTGCTGGAGTGATATAAGAGGAGCGGCTGATATCAGTCACACATATGATGTAATGTCTCTGGAGGATATAATAGTGCTGGAGTGTTATAAGAGGAGCGGCTGATATCAGTCACACATATGATGTAATGTCTCTGGAGGATATAATAGTACTGGAGTGATATAAGAGGAGCGGCTGATATCAGTCACATATGACGTAATGTCTCTGGAGGATATAATAGTGCTGGAGTGATATAAGAGGAGTGGCTGATATCAGTCACATATGATGTAATGTCTCTGGAGGATATAATAGTACTGGAGTGATATAAGAGGAGCGGCTGATATCAGTCACACATATGATGTAATGTCTCTGCAGGATATAATAGTACTGGAGTGATATAAGAGGAGCGGCTGATATCAGTCACACATATGATGTAATGTCTGGAGGATATAATAGTACTGGAGTGTTATAAGAGGAGCGGCTGATATCAGTCACACATATGATGTAACGTCTCTGGAGGATATAATAGTACTGGAGTGATATAAGAGGAGCGGCTGATATCAGTCACATATGATGTAATGTCTCTGGAGGATATAATAGTGCTGGAGTGATATAAGAGGAGTGGCTGATATCAGTCACATATGATGTAATGTCTCTGGAGGATATAATAGTACTGGAGTGATATAAGAGGAGCGGCTGATATCAGTCACATATGATGTAATGTCTGGAGGATATAATAGTGCTGGAGTGATATAAGAGGAGCGGCTGATATCAGTCACATATAATGTAATGTCTCTGGAGGATATAATAGTGCTGGAGTGTTATAAGAGGAGCGGCTGATATCAGTCACACAAATGATGTAATGTCTCTGGAGGATATAATAGTACTGGAGTGTTATAAGAGGAGCGGCTGATATCAGTCACATATGATGTAATGTCTCTGGAGGATATAATAGTACTGGAGTGATATAAGAGGAGCGGCTGATATCAGTCACACATATGATGTAATGTCTCTGGAGGATATAATAGTACTGGAGTGATATAAGAGGAGCGGCTGATATCAGTCACATATGATGTAATGTCTCTGGAGGATATAATAGTACTGGAGTGATATAAGAGGAGCGGCTGATATCAGTCACACATATGATGTAATGTCTCTGGAGGATATAATAGTACTGGAGTGTTATAAGAGGAGCGGCTGATATCAGTCACATATGATGTAAGGTCTCTGGGGGATATAATAGTACTGGAGTGATATAAGAGGAGCGCTGATATTAGTCACATATATGATGTAATGTCTCTGGAGGATATAATAGTGCTGGAGTGATATAAGAGGAGCGGCTGATATCAGTCACACATGATGTAATGTCTGGAGGATATAATAGTACTGGAGTGATATAAGAGGAGCGGCTGATATCAGTCACACATATGATGTAATGTCTCTGGAGGATATAATAGTACTGGAGTGATATAAGAGGAGCGGCTGATATCAGTCACATATGATGTAATGTCTCTGGAGGATATAATAGTACTGGAGTGTTATAAGAGGAGCGGCTGATATCAGTCACACATATGATGTAATGTCTCTGGAGGATATAATAGTACTGGAGTGATATATGAGGAGCGGCTGATATCAGTCACACATATGATGTAATGTCTCTGGAGGATATAATAGTACTGGAGTGATATAAGAGGAGCGGCTGATATCAGTCACACATATAATGTAATGTCTGGAGGATATAATAGTACTGGAGTGTTATAAGAGGAGCGGCTGATATCAGTCACACATATGATGTAACGTCTCTGGAGGATATAATAGTACTGGAGTGATATAAGAGGAGCGGCTGATATCAGTCACATATGATGTAATGTCTCTGGAGGATATAATAGTACTGGAGTGTTATAAGAGGAGCGGCTGATATCAGTCACATATGATGTAATGTCTCTGGAGGATATAATAGTGCTGGAGTGATATAAGAGGAGTGGCTGATATCAGTCACATATGATGTAATGTCTCTGGAGGATATAATAGTACTGGAGTGATATAAGAGGAGCGGCTGATATCAGTCACACATATGATGTAATGTCTCTGGAGGATATAATAGTACTGGAGTGATATAAGAGGAGCGGCTGATATCAGTCACACATATGATGTAATGTCTCTGGAGGATATAATAGTACTGGAGTGTTATAAGAGGAGCGGCTGATATCAGTCACATATGATGTAATGTCTCTGGAGGATATAATAGTACTGGAGTGTTATAAGAGGAGCGGCTGATATCAGTCACACATGATGTAATGTCTCTGGAGGATATAATAGTACTGGAGTGATATAAGAGGAGCGGCTGATATCAGTCACATACGATGTAATGTCTCTGGAGGATATAATAGTGCTGGAGTGTTATAAGAGGAGCGGCTGATATCAGTCACATATATGATGTAATGTCTCTGGAGGATATAATAGTGCTGGAGTGTTATAAGAGGAGCGGCTGATATCAGTCATATATGATGTAATGTCTCTGGAGGATATAGTAGTACTGGAGTGATATAAGAGGAGCGGCTGATATCAGTCACATATGATGTAATGTCTCTGGAGGATATAATAGTGCTGGAGTGATATAAGAGGAGCGGCTGATATCAGTCACACATATGATGTAATGTCTCTGGAGGATATAATAGTACTGGAGTGATATAAGAGGAGCGGCTGATATCAGTCACACATATGATGTAATGTCTCTGGAGGATATAATTGTACTGGAGTGATATAAGAGGAGCGGCTGATATCAGTCACATATGATGTAATGTCTCTGCAGGATATAATAGTACTGGAGTGATATAAGAGGAGCGGCTGATATCAGTCACATATGATGTAATGTCTCTGGAGGATATAATAGTGCTGGAGTGTTATAAGAGGAGCGGCTGATATCAGTCACATATGATGTAATGCCTGACATGTCTGATAACAGGGAGCATTAGCATGTATTTACCTGTCCAACATTCGGGTTCTATCTGAATTGGCTGACAACAGAAACAATAGAGTATTTCTTGTCAGGCTGTGTCCTCCACCTGTCCAGTCTTGTTATGTAAAGCAGAGAAGCTACTACTAATAGAGCAGTGAGTGCAGCTCTGGATGTGAGTGGAGTATGAGAGCAGTCCGCACATCCTCCACATAGAGTAGAGCAGGCGGCGGCCGCGTGCTGCACAGGTATATATAGGGGGTACGTGATCCTTCATGCCCAGACAGGCCAGGGAGAAGAAAAAGGAGAAATTAAAGGGCCCAACCCACCTGAGAACGTGGCGAGCGCGGCTTCACCCCCAGCACAACGGCCGCTGCACTCAAAGGCTCCATGATGAACTAGCGCCACCCAGTGGGTTGGAGGTCGGTCAATCTCACGCAGCACGTGACCCGCGGCAATGACCCCAATGAACACTCGCTTTCCTTCACGCAGAGAAGTATATTTAGTAACTTGCATCCCAGAATGCATTGCACAGGCAGCAGATTTGAACATACACCAGGACCTGGGTCTCCGAGGTAGCTTATAACACACCGGGTGTCACTGGAGAGCGGGTGAAACCAGACTGGGTGAGGGGCACCGCGGGCCATCACTAAAGCCCCCGCCTGTAAGAGAGGAGTCCGGTGATGCCCGCAGCTCTCCCCCTGCACCCCACCTGCAGTGACATGGCTGCCTAGTCAGAGCACTCAGGAAAAACAATGAAGACTGGCAGCGCCCGGGAGATTGGCACCAGAACTAAAAACATCCCTGGATATCCGTCAATTAAAAAAAAAAAGGAAAACAACAACATGAGAAGTGATGAGTGGGGGAGGGGGTATTGCTGCTTCAGGAGAGCATCCAGGGGGCCCCCGGTCACGAGCGGCGGGGGTCCCCATCTTCACTGCTGTCCACAGCTGGGCCCTTGTTTCATTGCAGAGGCTCAGGTCACCCCGGTTTGACCTGACAACCCTACGAGGAAGCTCTGTCCAGAAGGCAAAGGGTTAAATCAAGGTACACAGAAGCTTCCTGTCCGCGGACACAACAAAGTCGGGGGAAGGGCTGAGGTTGGGCCCCAGATATCACTCATGGCTGAGGGGTTCTGACCTGTCCATCATCTCCGTATAATAAGGGAACTGGGCTCTGGTGCTGCCGAGTCCGACAACAAACTGTCCACAACCAGGAAGTGCTCCAGAACGTCAGCCTGGCTCCGCCCACCAAAACCTGATGACATCAGCAGCGGCGTCCTGCAAGGGAGAGGAGGCCGTGAGGAGACGAGGGGCCAAATATACCGACACAGCGAGGACACGGGGCCAAATACAGCGAGGACACGGGGCCAAATATACTGACACAGCGAGGACACGGGGCCAAATATACCGACACAGCGAGGACACGGGGCCAAATATACTGACACAGCGAGGACACGGGGCCAAATACAGAGACACAGCGAGGACACGGGGCCAAATATACTGACACAGCGAGGACAAGGGGCCAAATATACAGACACAGCGAGGACACGGGGCCAAATATACAGACACAGCGAGGACACGGGGCCAAATATACAGAGACAGCGAGGACACGGGGCCAAATATACAGACACAGCGAGGACACGGGGCCAAATATACAGACACAGCGAGGACACGGGGCCAAATATACAGACACAGCGAGGGACACGGGGCCAAATATACTGACACAGCGAGGACACGGGGCCAAATATACCGACACAGCGAGGACACGGGGCCAAATATACCGACACAGCGAGGACAAGGGGCCAAATATACAGAGACAGCGAGGACACGGGGCCAAATATACAGACACAGCGAGGACACGGGGCCAAATATACTGACACAGCGAGGACACGGGGCCAAATATACCGACACAGCGAGGACACGGGGCCAAATACAGAGACACAGCGAGGACACGGGGCCAAATATACTGACACAGCGAGGACACGGGGCCAAATATACCGACACAGCGAGGACACGGGGCCAAATACAGAGACACAGCGAGGACACGGGGCCAAATATACTGACACAGCGAGGACAAGGGGGCCAAATATACAGACACAGCGAGGACACGGGGCCAAATATACAGACACAGCGAGGACACGGGGCCAAATATACAGAGACAGCGAGGACACGGGGCCAAATATACAGACACAGCGAGGACACGGGGCCAAATATACAGACACAGCGAGGACACGGGGCCAAATATACAGACACAGCGAGGACACGGGGCCAAATATACTGACACAGCGAGGACACGGGGCCAAATATACTGACACAGCGAGGACACGGGGCCAAATATACCGACACAGCGAGGACACGGGGCCAAATATACCGACACAGCGAGGACAAGGGGCCAAATATACAGAGACAGCGAGGACACGGGGCCAAATATACAGACACAGCGAGGACACGGGGCCAAATATACTGACACAGCGAGGACACGGGGCCAAATATACCGACACAGCGAGGACACGGGGCCAAATATACCGACACAGCGAGGACACGGGGCCAAATACAGAGACACAGCGAGGACACGGGGCCAAATATACTGACACAGCGAGGACAAGGGGCCAAATATACAGACACAGCGAGGACACGGGGCCAAATATACAGACACAGCGAGGACACGGGGCCAAATATACTGACACAGCGAGGACACGGGCCAAATACAGAGACACAGCGAGGACACGGGGCCAAATATACTGACACAGCGAGGACAAGGGGCCAAATATACAGACACAGCGAGGACACGGGGCCAAATATACAGACACAGCGAGGACACGGGGCCAAATATACAGAGACAGCGAGGACACGGGGCCAAATATACAGACACAGCGAGGACACGGGGCCAAATATACAGACACAGCGAGGACACGGGGCCAAATATACTGACACAGCGAGGACACGGGGCCAAATACAGAGACACAGCGAGGACACGGGGCCAAATATACAGACACAGCGAGGACACGGGGCCAAATACAGAGACACAGCGAGGACACGGGCCAAATACAGAGACACAGCGAGGACACGGGGCCAATATACCGACACAGCGAGGACACGGGGCCAAATATACTGACACAGCGAGGACACGGGGCCAAATATACAGACACAGCGAGGACACGGGGCCAAATATACAGAGACAGCGAGGACACGGGGCCAAATATACAGACACAGCGAGGACACGGGGCCAAATATACTGACACAGCGAGGACACGGGGCCAAATATACCGACACAGCGAAGACACGGGGCCAAATACAGAGACACAGCGAGGACAAGGGGCCAAATATACAGACACAGCGAGGACACGGGGCCAAATATACAGACACAGCGAGGACACGGGGCCAAATATACAGAGACAGCGAGGACACGGGGCCAAATATACAGACACAGCGAGGACACGGGGCCAAATATACAGACACAGCGAGGACACGGGGCCAAATATACAGAGACAGCGAGGACACGGGCCAAATATACTGACACAGCGAGGACACGGGGCCAAATATACTGAACACAGCGAGGACACGGGGCCAAATATACCGACACAGCGAGACACGGGGCCAAATACAGAGACACAGCGAGGACAAGGGGCCAAATATACAGAGACAGCGAGGACACGGGGCCAAATATACAGACACAGCGAGGACACGGGCCAAATATACAGACACAGCGAGGACACGGGGCCAAATATACAGAGACAGCGAGGACACGGGGCCAAATATACAGACACAGCGAGGACACGGGGCCAAATATACAGACACAGCGAGGACACGGGGCCAAATATACAGAGACAGCGAGGACACGGGGCCAAATATACTGACACAGCGAGGACACGGGGCCAAATATACAGACACAGCGAGGACACGGGGCCAAATATACAGACACAGCGAGGACACGGGGCCAAATATACAGACACAGCGAGGACACGGGGCCAAATATACAGACCACAGCGAGGACACGGGGCCAAATATACTGACACAGCGAGGACACGGGGCCAAATATACAGACACAGCGAGGACACGGGGCCAAATATACTGACACAGCGAGGACACGGGGCCAAATACAGAGACACAGCGAGGACACGGGGCCAAATATACCGACACAGCGAGGACACGGGGCCAAACATACTGACACAGCGAGGACACGGGGCCAAATATACTGACACAGCGAGGACACGGGGCCAAATATACCGACACAGCGAGGACACGGGGCCAAATACAGAGACACAGCGAGGACACGGGGCCAAATATACCGACACAGCGAGGACACGGGGCCAAATACAGCGACACAGCGAGGACACGGGGCCAAATACAGCGACACAGCGAGGACACGGGGCCAAACATACAGACACAGCGAGGACACGGGGCCAAATATACCGACACAGCGAGGACACGGGGCCAAATATACCGACACAGCGAGGACACGGGGCCAAATATACAGAGACAGCGAGGACACGGGGCCAATATACAGACACAGCGAGGACACGGGGCCAAATATACAGACACAGCGAGGACACGGGGCCAAATATACCGACACAGCGAGGACACGAGGCCAAATATACAGAGACAGCGAGGACACGGGGCCAAATATACAGACACAGCGAGGACACGGGGCCAAATACAGCGACACAGCGAGGACACGGGGCCAAATACAGCGACACAGCGAGGACACGGGGCCAAACATACAGACACAGCGAGGACACGGGGCCAAACATACCGACACAGCGAGGACACGGGGCCAAATATACCGACACAGCGAGGACACGGGACCAAATATACCGACACAGCGAGGACACGGGACCAAATATACCGACACAGCGAGGACACGGGGCCAAATTATACCGACACAGCGAGGACACGAGGCCAAATATACAGAGACAGCGAGGACACGGGGCCAAATATACCGACACAGCGAGGACACGGGGCCAAATATACCGACACAGCGAGGACACGGGGCCAAATATACCGACACAGCGAGGACACGAGGCCAAATATACAGAGCCAGCGAGGACACGGGGCCAAATATACAGACACAGCGAGGACACGGGGCCAAATATACAGAGACAGCGAGGACACGGGGCAAATAATACAGACACAGCGAGGACACGGGGCCAAACATACAGACACAGCGAGGACACGGGGCCAAACATACCGACACAGCGAGGACACGGGGCCAAACATACCCAAATATACCGACACAGCGAGGACACGGGGCCAAATATACCGACACAGCGAGGACACGGGCCAAATATACCGACACAGCGAGGACACGGGGCCAAATATACCGACACAGCGAGGACACGGGGCCAAATATACCGACACAGCGAGGACACGGGGCCAAATATACCGACACAGCGAGGA
>NW_027462525.1:0-51453 GCF_050947455.1 Rhinoderma darwinii
ACACATAACAATGCTATACACAACCCACATAACACTGCCATATACTACACACATAACAATGCTATACACAGCCCACATAATACTGCCATATACTACACACATAACAATGCTGTACACAGCCCACATAATACTGCAATATACTACACACATAACAATGCTACACACAGCGCACATAATACTGCCATATACTACACACATAACAATGCTATACACAGCACACATAATACTGTCATATACTACACACATAACAATGCTATACACAACCCACATAATACTGCCATATACTACACACATAACAATGCTATACACAGCCCACATAATACTGCCATATACTACACACATTACAATGCTATACACCCCCCACATAATACTGCCATATACTACACACATAACAATGCTATACACAGCCCACATAATACTGCCATATACTACACACATAACAATGCTATACACAACCCACATAATACTGCCATCTACTACACAAATAATGGTGCTATACACAGCCCACATAATACTGCCATATACTACACACATAACAATGCTATACACAGCCCACATAATACTGCATATACTACACACATAACAATGCTATACACAGCCCACATAATACTGCCATATACTACACACATAACAATGATATACACAGCCCACATAATACTGCCATATACTACACACATAACAATGCTATACACAGCCACAATAATACTGCCATATACTACACACATAACAATGCTATACACAGCCCACATAATACTGCCATATACTACACACATAACAATGATATACACAGCCCACATAATACTGCCATATACTACCCACATAACAATTGTATACACAACCCCCATATGCCATATACTACACACATAACAATGTCACACAGCACACATAATACTGTCATATACACACATACAATGCTATACACAACCCACATAATACTGCCATATACTACACACATAACAATGCTATACACAGCCCACATAATACTGCCATATACTACACACATAACAATGCTATACACAGCCCACATAATACTGCCATATACTACACACATAACAATGCTATACACAACCCACATAATACTGCCATATACTACACAAATAATGGTGCTATACACAGCCCACATAATACTGCCATATACTACACACATAACAATGCTATACACAGCCCACATAATACTGCCATATACTACACACATAACAATGCTACACACAGCCCACATAATACTGCCATATACTACACACATAACAATGATACACACAGCCCACATAATACTGTCATATACTACACACATAACAGTGCTATACACAGCCCACATAATACTGCCATATACTACACTCATAACAATGCTATACACAGCGCACATAATGCTGCCATATACTACACACATAACAATGCTATACACAACCCACATAACACTGCCATATACTACACACATAACAATGCTATACACAGCCCACATAATACTGCCATATACTACACACATAACAATGCTATACACAGCCCACATAATACTGCAATATACTACACACATAACAATGCTACACACAGCGCACATAATACTGCCATATACTACACACATAAAAATGCTATACACAGCCCACATAATACTGCCATATACTACACACATAACAATGCTATACACAGCCCACATAATACTGCCATATACTACACACATAACAATGCTATACACAGCGCACATAATACTGTCATATACTACACACATAACAATGCTATACACAGCCCACATAATACTGCCATATACTACACACATAACAATGCTATACACAGCGCACATAATACTGTCATATACTACACACATAACAATGCTATACACAGCCCACATAATACTGCCATATACTACACACATAACAATGCTACACACAGCCCACATAATACTGCCATATACTACACACAACAATGCTATACACAGCCCACATAATACTGCCATATACTACACACATAACAATGCTATACACAACCCACATAATACTGCCATATACTACACACATAACAATGCTATACACAACCCACATAATACTGCCATAAACTACACACATAACAATGCTATACACAGCCCACATAATACTGCCATAAACTACACACATAACAATGCTATACACAGCCCACATAATACTGCCATATACTACACACATAACAATGCCATACACAGCCCACATAATACTGCCATATACTACACACATAACAATGCTATACACAACCCACATAATACTTCCATATACTACACACATAACAATGCTATACACAGCCCACATAATACTGCCATATACTACACACATAACAATGCTACACACAGCACACATAATACTGCCATATACTACACACATAACAATGCTATTCACAGCCCACATAATACTGCCATATACTACACATAACAATGCTACACACAGCCCACATAATACTGCCATATACTACACACATAACAATGCTATACAAAACCAACATAATACTGCCATATACTACACACATAACAATGCTATACACAGCCCACATAATACTGCCATATACTACACACATAACAATGCTATACACAGCCCACATAATACTGCCATATACTACACACATAACAATGCTATACACAACCCACATAATACTGCCATATACTACACACATAACAATGCTATACACAGCCCACATAATACTGCCATATACTACACACATAAAAATGCTACACACAACCCACATAATACTGCCATATACTACACACATAACAATGCTATACACAGCCCACATAATACTGCCATATACTACACACAACAATGCTATACACAGCCCACATAATACTGCCATATACTACACACATAACAATGCTATAGACAACCCACATAATACTGCCATATACTACACACAACAATGCTATACACAGCCCACATAATACTGCCATATACTACACACATAACAATGCTATACACAGCCCACATAATACTGCCATATACTGCACACATAACAATGCTATACACAACCCACATAATACTGCCATATACTACACATATAACAATGCTATACACAGCCCACATAATACTGCCATATACTACACACATAACAATCATATACACAGCCCACATAATACTGCCATATACTACACACATAACAATGCTATACACAGCCCACATAATACTGCCATATACTACACATAACAATGCTATACACAGCCCACATAATACTGCCATATACTACACACATAACAATGCTATACACAACCCACATAATACTGCCATATACTACACACATAACAATGCTACACACAGCCCACATAATGCTGCCATATACTACACACATAACAATGCTATACACAGCCCACATAATACTGCCATATACTACACATAACAATGCTATACACAGCACACATAATACTGCCATATACTACACACATAACAATGCTATACACAGCCCACATAATACTGCCATATACTACACACATAACAATGCTATACACAGCCCACATAATACTGCCATATACTACACACATAACAGTGCTATACACAGCTCACGTAATACTGCCATATACTACACACATAACAATGCTATACAAAGCCCACATAATACTGCCATATACTACACACATAACAATGCTATACACAACCCACATAATACTTCCATATACTAAACACATAACAATGCTATACACAGCCCACATAATACTGCCATATAGTACACACATAACAATGCTATACACAGCCCACATAATACTGCGATATACCACACACATAACAATGCTATACACAGCCCACATAATACTGCCATATACTACACACATAACAATGCTATACACAGCCCACATAATACTACCATATACTACACACATAACAATGCTATATACAGCCCACATAATACTGCCATATACTACACACATAACAATGCTATACACAGCCCACATAATGCTGCCATATACTACACATAACAATGATATACACAGCCCACATATTACTGCCATATACTACACACATAGCAATGCTATACACAGCCCACATAATACTGCCATATACTACACACATAACAATGCTACACACAGCCCACATAATGCTGCCATATACTACACACATAACAATGCTACACACAGCCCACATAATACTGCCATATACTACACACATAACAATGCTATACACAACCAACATAATACTGCCATATACTACACACATAACAATGCTATACACAGCCCACATAATACTGCCATATACTACACACATAACAATGCTATACACAGCCCACATAATACTGCCATATACTACACACATAACAATGCTATACACAACCCACATAATACTGCCATATACTACACACATAACAATGCTATACACAGCCCACATAATACTGCCATATACTACACACATAAAAATGCTACACACAACCCACATAATACTGCCATATACTACACACATAACAATGCTATACACAGCCCACATAATACTGCCATATACTACACACAACAATGCTATACACAGCTCACATAATACTGCCATATACTACACACATAACAATGCTATACACAACCCACATAATACTGCCATATACTACACACATAACAATGCTATAGACAACCCACATAATACTGCCATATACTACACACAACAATGCTATACACAGCCCACATAATACTGCCATATACTACACACATAACAATGCTATACACAGCCCACATAATACTGCCATATACTGCACACATAACAATGCTATAGACAACCAACATAATACTGCCATATACTACACATATAACAATGCTATACACAGCCCACATAATACTGCCATATACTACACACATAACAATCATATACACAGCCCACATAATACTGCCATATACTACACACATAACAATGCTATACACAGCCCACATAATACTGCCATATACTACACATAACAATGCTATACACAGCCCACATAATACTGCCATATACTACACACATAACAATGCTATACACAACCCACATAATACTGCCATATACTACACACATAACAATGCTATACATAACCCACATAATACTGCCATATAGTACACACATAACAATGCTATACACAGCCCACATAATACTGCGATATACCACACACATAACAATGCTATACACAGCCCACATAATACTGCCATATACTACACACATAACAATGCTATACACAGCCCACATAATACTACCATATACTACACACATAACAATGCTATATACAGCCCACATAATACTGCCATATACTACACACATAACAATGCTATACACAGCCCACATAATGCTGCCATATACTACACATAACAATGCTATACACAGCCCACATATTACTGCCATATACTACACACATAGCAATGCTATACACAGCCCACATAATACTGCCATATACTACACACATAACAATGCTACACACAGCCCACATAATGCTGCCATATACTACACACATAACAATGCTACACACAGCCCACATAATACTGCCACATACTACACACATAACAATGATATACACAGCCCACATAATACTGCCATATACTACACACATAACAATGTTATACACAGCCCACATAATACTGCCATATACTACACACATAACAATGCTATACAAAGCCCACATAATACTGCCATATACTACACACATAACAATGCTATACACAACCCACATAATACTGCCATATACTACACAAATAATGGTGCTATACACAGCCCACATAATACTGCCATATACTACACACATAACAATGCTATACACAGCCCACATAATACTGCCATATACTACACACATAACAATGTTATACACAGCCCACATAATACTGCCATATAGTACACACATAACAATGCTATACACAACCCACATAATACTGCCATATACTACACACATAACAATGCTATACACAGCCCACATAATACTGCCATATACTACACACATAACAATGCTACACACAGCCCACATAATACTGCCATATACTACACACATAACAATGATATTCACAGCCCACATAATACTGCCATATACTACACACATAACAATGCTATACACAGCCCACATAATGCTGCCATATACTACACACATAACAATGCTATACACAGCCCACATAATACTGCCATATACTACACACATAACAATGATATACACAGCCCACATAATACTGCCATGTACTACACACATAACAATGCTATACACAACCCACATAATACTGCCATATACTATACACATAACAATGCTACACACAGCACACATAATACTGTCATATACTACACACATAACAATGCTATACACAACCCACATAATACTGCCATATACTACACACATAACAATGCTATACACAGCCCACATAATACTGCCATATACTCTACACATAACAATGCTGTACACTCCCCACATAATACTGCCATATACTACACACATAACAATGCTATACACAGCCCACATAATACTGCCATATACTACACACATAACAATGCTATACACAACCCACATAATACTGCCATATACTACACACATAACAATGCTATACACAACCCACATAATACTGCCATATACTACACACATAACAATGCTATACACAGCCCACATAATACTGCCATATACTACACAAATAATGGTGCTATACACAGCCCACATAATACTGCCATATACTACACACATAACAATGCTATACACAGCCCACATAATACTGCCATATACTACACACATAACAATGCTACACACAGCCCACATAATACTGCCATATACTACACACATAACAATGATATACACAGCCCACATAATACTGTCATATACTACACACATAACAATGATATACATAGCCCACATAATACTGCCATATACTACACACATAACAATGTTATACACAGCCCACATAATGCTGCCATATACTACACACATAACAATGCTATACACAGCCCACATAATACTGGCATATACCACACTCATAACAATGCTATACACAGCGCACATAATGCTGCCATATACTACACACATAACAATGCTATACACAGCCAACATAATACTGCCATATACTACACATAACAATGATATACACAACCAACATAATACTGCCATATACTACACACATAACAATGCTATACACAACCCACATAATACTGCCATATACTACACACATAACAATGATATACACAGCCCACATAATACTGCCATATACTACACATAACAATGATATACACAACCAACATAATACTGCCATATACTACACACATAACAATGCTATACACAACCCACATAATACTGCCATATACTACACACATAACAATGCTATACACAACCCACATAATGCTGCCATATACTACACACATAACAATGCTATACACAGCCCACATAATACTGCCATATACTACACACATAACAATGCTACACACAGCCCACATAATACTGCCATATACTACACACATAACAATGCTACACACAGCCCACATAATACTGCCATATACTACACACATAACAATGCTATACACAGCCCACATAATACTGCCATATACTACACACATAACAATGCTACACACAGCCCACATAATACTGCCATATACTACACACATAACAATGCTATACACAGCCCACATAATACTGCCATATACTACACACATAACAGTGCTATACACAGCCCACATAATACTACCATATACTACACACATAACAATGCTATTCACAGCCCACATAATACTGCCATATACTACACATAACTATGCTACACAGAGCCCACATAATACTGCCATATACTACACACATAACAATGCTATACACCCCCCACATAATACTGCCATATACTACACACATAACAATGCTATACACAACCCACATAATACTGCCATATACTACACAAATAACAATGCTATACACAGCTCACATAATACTGCCATATACTACACACACAACAATGCTATACACAGCCCACATAATACTGCCATATACTACACACATAACAATGCTATACACAGCCCACATAATACTGCCATATACTACACACATAACAATGCTACACACAGCCCACATAATACTGCCATATACTACACACATAACAATGCTACACACAGCCCACATAATACTGCTATATACTACACACATAACAATGATATACACAACACACATAATACTGTCATATACTACACACATAACAGTGCTATACACAGCCCACATAATACTGCCATATACTACACACATAACAATGCTATACACAGCCCACATAATACTGCCATATACTACACACTTAACAATGCTATACACAGCCCACATAATACTGCCATAAACTACACACATAACAATGCTATACACAGCCCACATAATACTGCCATATACTACACATAACAATGCTATACACAGCGCACATAATACTGCCATATACTACACACATAACAATGCTATACACAGCCCACATAATACTACCATATACTACACACATAACAATGCTATACACAGCCCACATAATACTGCCATATACTACACACATAACAATGCTATACACAGCCCACATAATACTACCATATACTACACACATAACAATGCTATACACAGCCCACATAATACTGCCATATACTACACATAACAATGCTATACACAGCGCACATAATGCTGCCATATACTACACACATAACAATGATATACACAGCCCACATAATACTACCATATACTACACACATAACAATGCTATACACAGCCCACATAATACTGCCATATACTACACACATAACAATGCTATACACCCCCCACATAATACTGCCATATACTACACACATAACAATGCTATACACAGCCCACATAATACTGCCATATACTACACACATAACAATGCTATACACAGCCCACATAATACTGCCATATACTACACACATAACAATGCTATACACAGCCCACATAATACTGCCATATACTACACATAACAATGCTATAAACAGCCCACGTAATTCTGCCATATACTACACACATAATAATGCTATACACAACCCACATAATACTGCCATATACTACACACATAACAATGCTATACACAGCCCACATAATACTGCCATATACTACACACATAACAATGCTATACACAACCCACATAATACTGCCATATACTACACACATAACAATGCTACACACAGCCCACATAATACTGCCATATACTACACACATAACAATGCTACACACAACCCACATAATACTGCCATAAACTACACACATAACAATGCTATACACAGCCCACATAATACTGCCATATACTACACACAACAATGCTATACACAGCTCACATAATACTGCCATATACTACACACATAACAATGCTACACACAGCCCACATAATACTGCCATATACTACACACATAACAATCCTATACACAACCCACATAATACTGCCATATACTACACACATAACAATGCTATACACAACCCACATAATACTGCCATATACTACACACAACAATGCTATACACAGCCCACATAATACTGCCATATACTACACACATAACAATGCTATACACAGCCCACATAATACTGCCATATACTACACACATAACAATGCTACACACAGCCCACATAATACTGCCATATACTACACACATAACAATGCTATACACAACCCACATAATACTGCCATATACTACACACATAACAATGCTATACACAGGCCACATAATACTGCCATATACTACACACATAACAATGCTATACACAGCCCACATAATACTGCCATATACTACACACATAACAATGCTACACACAGCCCACATAATACTGCCATATACTACACACATAACAATGCTATACACAGCTCACATAATACTGCCATATACTACACACATAACAATGCTATACACAGCTCACATAATACTGCCATATACTACACACATAACAATGCTATACACAACCCACATAATACTGCCATATACTACACACATAACAATGCTATACACAGCCCACATAATACTGTCATATACTACATACATAACAATGCTATACACAGCCCACATAATACTGCCATATACTACACACATAACAATGCTATACACCCCCCACATAATAGTGCCATATACTACACACATAACAATGCTATACACAACCCACATAATACTGCCATATGCTACACACAACAATGCTATACACAGCCCACATAATACTGCCATATACTACACACATAACAATGCTATACACAACCCACATAATACTGCCATATACTACGCACATAACAATGCTATACACAACCCACATAATACTGCCATATACTACACACATAACAATGCTACACACAGCACACATAATACTGCCATATACTACACACATAACAATGCTATACACAACCCACATAATACTGCCATATACTACACACATAACAATGCTATACACAGCCCACATAATACTGCCATATACTACACACATAACAATGCTATACACCCCCCACATAATACTGCCATATATTACACACATAACAATGCTATACACAACCCACATAATACTGCCATATACTACACACATAACAATGCTATACACAGCCCACATAATACTGCCATATACTACACACATAACAATGCTACACACAGCCCACATAATACTGCCATATACTACACACATAACAATGCTATACACAGCCCACATAATACTGCCATATACTACACACATAACAATGCTATACACAACCCACATAATACTGCCATATACTACACAAATAATGGTGCTATACACAGCCCACATAATACTGCCATATACTACACACATAACAATGCTATACACATCCCACATAATACTGCCATATACTACACACTTAACAATGCTACACACAGCCCACATAATACTGCCATATACTACACACATAAGAATGATATACACAGCCCACATAATACTGCCATATACTACACACATAACAATGCTATACACAGCCCACATAATACTGCCATATACTACACACATAACAATGCTATACACAGCCCACATAATACTGCCATATACTACACACAACAATGCTATACACAGCTCACATAATACTGCCATATACTACACACATAACAATGCTACACACAGCCCACATAATACTGCCATATACTACACACATAACAATGCTATACACAACCCACATAATACTGCCATATATTACACACAACAATGCTATACACAGCCCAAATAATACTGCCATATACTACACACATAACAATGCTATACACAGCCCACATAATACTGCCATATACTACACACATAACAATGCTACACACAGCCCACATAATACTGCCATATATTACACACATAACAATGCTATACACAACCCACATAATACTGACATATACTACACACATAACAATGCTACACACAGCCCACATAATACTGCCATATACTACACACATAACAATGATATACACAGCCCACATAATACTGTCATATACTACACACATAACAGTGCTATACACAGCCCACATAATACTGGCATATACCACACTCATAACAATGCTATACACAGCGCACATAATGCTGCCATATACTACACACATAACAATGCTATACACAACCCACATAACACTGCCATATACTACACACATAACAATGCTATACACAGCCCACATAATACTGCCATATACTACACACATAACAATGCTACACACAGCCCACATAATACTGCCATATACTACACACATAACAATGCTATACACAGCGCACATAATGCTGCCATATACTACACACACAACAATGCTATACACAGCCCACATAATACTGCCATATACTACACACATAACAATGCTACACACAGCCCACATAATACTGCCATATACTACACTCATAACAATGCTATACACAGCGCACATAATGCTGCCATATACTACACACACAACAATGCTATACACAGCCCACATAATACTGCCATATACTACACACATAACAATGCTATACACAGCCCACATAATACTGCCATATACTACACACATAACAATGCTACACACAGCCCACATAATACTGCCATATACTACACACATAACAATGCTATACACAGCCCACATAATACTGCCATATACTACACACATAACAGTGCTATACACAGCCCACATAATACTACCATATACTACACACATAACAATGCTATTCACAGCCCACATAATACTGCCATATACTACACATAACAATGCTACACACAGCCCACATAATACTGCCATATACTACACACATAACAATGCTATACACAGCCCACATAATACTGCCATATACTACACACATAACAATGCTATACACAGCCCACATAATACTGCCATATACTACACACATAACAATGCTATACACAGCCCACATAATACTGCCATATACTACACACATAACGATGCTATACACCACCCACATAATACTGCCATATACTACACACATAACAAGGCTATATACAGCCCACATAATACTGCCATATACTACACACATAACAATGATATACACAGCCCACATAATACTGCCATATACTACACACATAACAATGCTATACACAGCCCACATAATACTGCCATATACTACACACATAACAATGCTATACACAACCCACATAATACTGCCATATACTACACACATAACAATGCTATACACAGCCCACATAATACTGCCATATACTACACACATAACAATGCTATACACAGCCCACATAATACTGCCATATACTACACACATAACAATGATATACACAGCCCACATAATACTGCCATATACTACACACATAACAATGCTATACACAACCCACATAATACTGCCATATACTACACACATAACAATGATATACACAGCCCACATAATACTGCCATGTACTACACACATAACAATGCTATACACAGCCCACATAATACTGCTATATACTACACACATAACAATGCTATACACAGCCCACATAATACTGCCATATACTACACACAAAACAATGCTATACACAGCCCACATAATACTGCCATATACTACACACATAACAATGCTATACACAGCCCACATAATACTGCCATATGCTACACACATAACAATGCTATACACAGCCCACATAATACTGCCATATACTACACACATAACAATGATATACACAACCCACATAATACGGCCATATACTACACACGTAACAATGCTATACACAGCGCACATAATACTGCCATATACTACACACATAACAATGCTATACACAGCCCACATAATACTGCCATATACTACACACATAACAATGCTATACACAGCTCACATAATACTGCCATATACTACACACATAACAATGCTATACACAACCCACATAATACTGCCATATACTACACACATAACAATGCTATACACAACCCACATAATACTGCCATATACTACACACATAACAATGCTATACACAGCCCACATAATACTGCCATATACTACACACACAACAATGCTATACACAGCCCACATAATACTGCCATATACTACACACATAACAATGCTATACACAGCCCACATAATACTGCCATATACTACACACATAACAATGCTACACACAGCCCACATAATACTGCCATATACTACACACATAACAATGATATACACAGCCCACATAATACTGCCATAAACTACACAGATAACAATGCTATACACAGCCCACATAATACTGCCATATACTACACACATTACAATGCTATACACAGCCCACATAATACTGCCATATACTACACACATAACAATGCTATACACAGCCCACATAATACTGCCATATACTACACACATAACAATGCTATACACAGCCCACATAATACTGCCATATACTACACACATAACAATGCTATACACAACCCACATAATACTGCCATATACTACACACATAACAATGCTATACACAGCCCACATAATACTGCCATATACTACACACATAACAATACTATACACAGCCCACATAATACTGCCATATACTACACACATAACGATGCTATACACCACCCACATAATACTGCCATATACTACACACATAACAAGGCTATATACAGCCCACATAATACTGCCATATACTACACACATAACAATGATATACACAGCCCACATAATACTGCCATATACTACACACATAACAATGCTATACACAGCCCACATAATACTGCCATATACTACACACATAACAATGCTATACACAACCCACATAATACTGCCATATACTACACACATTACAATGCTATACACAGCCCACATAATACTGCCATATACTACACACATAACAATGCTATACACAGCCCACATAATACTGCCATATACTACACACATAACAATGCTATACACAGCCCACATAATACTGCCATATACTACACACATAACAATGCTATACACAACCCACATAATACTGCCATATACTACACACATAACAATGCTATACACAGCCCACATAATACTGCCATATACTACACACATAACAATACTATACACAGCCCACATAATACTGCCATATACTACACACATAACGATGCTATACACCACCCACATAATACTGCCATATACTACACACATAACAAGGCTATATACAGCCCACATAATACTGCCATATACTACACACATAACAATGATATACACAGCCCACATAATACTGCCATATACTACACACATAACAATGCTATACACAGCCCACATAATACTGCCATATACTACACACATAACAATGCTATACACAACCCACATAATACTGCCATATACTACACACATAACAATGCTATACACAGCCCACATAATACTGCCATATACTACACACATAACAATGATATACACAGCCCACATAATACTGCCATATACTACACACATAACAATGCTATACACAGCCCACATAATACTGCCATATACTACACACATAACAATGCTATACACAGCCCACATAATACTGCCATATACTACACACATAACAATGCTATACACAGCCCACATAATACTGCCATATACTACACACATAACAATGCTACACACAGCACACATAATACTGCCATATACTACACACATAACAATGCTATACACAACCCACATAATACTGCCATATACTACACACATAACAATGCTATACACAGCCCACATAATACTGCCATATACTACACACATAACAATGCTATACACCCCCCACATAATACTGCCATATATTACACACATAACAATGCTATACACAACCCACATAATACTGCCATATACTACACACATAACAATGCTATACACAGCCCACATAATACTGCCATATACTACACACATAACAATGCTATACACAACCCACATAATACTGCCATATACTACACAAATAATGGTGCTATACACAGCCCACATAATACTGCCATATACTACACACATAACAATGCTATACACATCCCACATAATACTGCCATATACTACACACTTAACAATGCTACACACAGCCCACATAATACTGCCATATACTACACACATAAGAATGATATACACAGCCCACATAATACTGCCATATACTACACACATAACAATGCTATACACAGCCCACATAATACTGCCATATACTACACACATAACAATGCTATACACAGCCCACATAATACTGCCATATACTACACACAACAATGCTATACACAGCTCACATAATACTGCCATATACTACACACATAACAATGATATACACAGCCCACATAATACTGCCATATACTACACACATAACAATGCTATACACAGCCCACATAATACTGCCATATACTACACACATAACAATGCTATACACAGCCCACATAATACTGCCATATACTACACACATAACAATGCTATACACAGCCCACATAATACTGCCATATACTACACACATAACAATGCTACACACAGCACACATAATACTGCCATATACTACACACATAACAATGCTATACACAACCCACATAATACTGCCATATACTACACACATAACAATGCTATACACAGCCCACATAATACTGCCATATACTACACACATAACAATGCTATACACCCCCCACATAATACTGCCATATATTACACACATAACAATGCTATACACAACCCACATAATACTGCCATATACTACACACATAACAATGCTATACACAGCCCACATAATACTGCCATATACTACACACATAACAATGCTACACACAGCCCACATAATACTGCCATATACTACACACATAACAATGCTATACACAGCCCACATAATACTGCCATATACTACACACATAACAATGCTATACACAACCCACATAATACTGCCATATACTACACAAATAATGGTGCTATACACAGCCCACATAATACTGCCATATACTACACACATAACAATGCTATACACATCCCACATAATACTGCCATATACTACACACTTAACAATGCTACACACAGCCCACATAATACTGCCATATACTACACACATAAGAATGATATACACAGCCCACATAATACTGCCATATACTACACACATAACAATGCTATACACAGCCCACATAATACTGCCATATACTACACACATAACAATGCTATACACAGCCCACATAATACTGCCATATACTACACACAACAATGCTATACACAGCTCACATAATACTGCCATATACTACACACATAACAATGCTACACACAGCCCACATAATACTGCCATATACTACACACATAACAATGCTATACACAACCCACATAATACTGCCATATATTACACACAACAATGCTATACACAGCCCAAATAATACTGCCATATACTACACACATAACAATGCTATACACAGCCCACATAATACTGCCATATACTACACACATAACAATGCTACACACAGCCCACATAATACTGCCATATATTACACACATAACAATGCTATACACAACCCACATAATACTGACATATACTACACACATAACAATGCTACACACAGCCCACATAATACTGCCATATACTACACACATAACAATGATATACACAGCCCACATAATACTGTCATATACTACACACATAACAGTGCTATACACAGCCCACATAATACTGGCATATACCACACTCATAACAATGCTATACACAGCGCACATAATGCTGCCATATACTACACACATAACAATGCTATACACAACCCACATAACACTGCCATATACTACACACATAACAATGCTATACACAGCCCACATAATACTGCCATATACTACACACATAACAATGCTACACACAGCCCACATAATACTGCCATATACTACACACATAACAATGCTATACACAGCGCACATAATGCTGCCATATACTACACACACAACAATGCTATACACAGCCCACATAATACTGCCATATACTACACACATAACAATGCTACACACAGCCCACATAATACTGCCATATACTACACTCATAACAATGCTATACACAGCGCACATAATGCTGCCATATACTACACACACAACAATGCTATACACAGCCCACATAATACTGCCATATACTACACACATAACAATGCTATACACAGCCCACATAATACTGCCATATACTACACACATAACAATGCTACACACAGCCCACATAATACTGCCATATACTACACACATAACAATGCTATACACAGCCCACATAATACTGCCATATACTACACACATAACAGTGCTATACACAGCCCACATAATACTACCATATACTACACACATAACAATGCTATTCACAGCCCACATAATACTGCCATATACTACACATAACAATGCTACACACAGCCCACATAATACTGCCATATACTACACACATAACAATGCTATACACAGCCCACATAATACTGCCATATACTACACACATAACAATGCTATACACAGCCCACATAATACTGCCATATACTACACACATAACAATGCTATACACAGCCCACATAATACTGCCATATACTACACACATAACGATGCTATACACCACCCACATAATACTGCCATATACTACACACATAACAAGGCTATATACAGCCCACATAATACTGCCATATACTACACACATAACAATGATATACACAGCCCACATAATACTGCCATATACTACACACATAACAATGCTATACACAGCCCACATAATACTGCCATATACTACACACATAACAATGCTATACACAACCCACATAATACTGCCATATACTACACACATAACAATGCTATACACAGCCCACATAATACTGCCATATACTACACACATAACAATGCAATACACAGCCCACATAATACTGCCATATACTACACACATAACAATGATATACACAGCCCACATAATACTGCCATATACTACACACATAACAATGCTATACACAACCCACATAATACTGCCATATACTACACACATAACAATGATATACACAGCCCACATAATACTGCCATGTACTACACACATAACAATGCTATACACAGCCCACATAATACTGCTATATACTACACACATAACAATGCTATACACAGCCCACATAATACTGCCATATACTACACACAAAACAATGCTATACACAGCCCACATAATACTGCCATATACTACACACATAACAATGCTATACACAGCCCACATAATACTGCCATATGCTACACACATAACAATGCTATACACAGCCCACATAATACTGCCATATACTACACACATAACAATGATATACACAACCCACATAATACTGCCATATACTACACACATAACAATGCTATACACAGCGCACATAATACTGCCATATACTACACACATAACAATGCTATACACAGCCCACATAATACTGCCATATACTACACACATAACAATGCTATACACAGCTCACATAATACTGCCATATACTACACACATAACAATGCTATACACAACCCACATAATACTGCCATATACTACACACATAACAATGCTATACACAACCCACATAATACTGCCATATACTACACACATAACAATGCTATACACAGCCCACATAATACTGCCATATACTACACACACAACAATGCTATACACAGCCCACATAATACTGCCATATACTACACACATAACAATGCTATACACAGCCCACATAATACTGCCATATACTACACACATAACAATGCTACACACAGCCCACATAATACTGCCATATACTACACACATAACAATGATATACACAGCCCACATAATACTGCCATAAACTACACAGATAACAATGCTATACACAGCCCACATAATACTGCCATATACTACACACATTACAATGCTATACACAGCCCACATAATACTGCCATATACTACACACATAACAATGCTATACACAGCCCACATAATACTGCCATATACTACACACATAACAATGCTATACACAGCCCACATAATACTGCCATATACTACACACATAACAATGCTATACACAACCCACATAATACTGCCATATACTACACACATAACAATGCTATACACAGCCCACATAATACTGCCATATACTACACACATAACAATACTATACACAGCCCACATAATACTGCCATATACTACACACATAACGATGCTATACACCACCCACATAATACTGCCATATACTACACACATAACAAGGCTATATACAGCCCACATAATACTGCCATATACTACACACTTAACAATGATATACACAGCCCACATAATACTGCCATATACTACACACATAACAATGCTATACACAGCCCACATAATACTGCCATATACTACACACATAACAATGCTATACACAACCCACATAATACTGCCATATACTACACACATAACAATGCTATACACAGCCCACATAATACTGCCATATACTACACACATAACAATGCTATACACAGCCCACATAATACTGCCATATACTACACACATAACAATGCTATACACAACCCACATAATACTGCCATATACTACACAAATAATGGTGCTATACACAGCCCACATAATACTGCCATATACTACACACATAACAATGCTATACACAGCCCACATAATACTGCCATATACTACACACATAACAATGCTATACACAACCCACATAATACTGCCATATACTACACACATAACAATGCTATACACAGCCCACATAATACTGCCATATACTACACACATAACAATGCTATACACAGCCGACATAATACTGCCATATACTACACACATAACAATGTTATACACAGCCCACATAATACTGCCATATAGTACACACATAACAATGCTATACACAACCCACATAATACTGCCATATACTACACACATAACAATGCTATACACAGCCCACATAATACTGCCATATACTACACACATAACAATGCTACACACAGCCCACATAATACTGCCATATACTACACACATAACAATGATATACACAGCCCACATAATACTGCCATATACTACACACATAACAATGCTATACACAGCCCACATAATACTGCCATACACTACACACATAACAATGCTATACACAGCCCACATAATACTGCCATATACTACACACATAACAATGATATACACAGCCCACATAATACTGCCATATACTACACACATAACAATGCTATACACAACCCACATAATACTGCCATATACTACATACATAACAATGCTATACACAGCCCACATAATACTGTCATATACTACACACATAACAATGCTATACACAACCCACATAATACTGCCATATACTACACACATAACAATGCTATACACAGCCCACATAATACTGCCATATACTACACACATAACAATGCTATACACAGCCCACATAATACTGCCATATACTACACACATAACAATGCTATACACCCCCCACATAATACTGCCATATACTACACACATAACAATGCTATACACAGCCCACATAATACTGCCATATACTACACACATAACAATGCTATACACAACCCACATAATACTGCCATATACTACACACATAACAATGCTATACATAACCCACATAATACTGCCATATACTACACACATAACAATGCTATACACAGCCCACATAATACTGCCATATACTACACAAATAATGGTGCTATACACAGCCCACATAATACTGCCATATACTACACACATAACAATGCTATACACAGCCCACATAATACTGCCATATACTACACACATAACAATGCTACACACAGCCCACATAATACTGCCATATACTACACACATAACAATGCTATACACAGCCCACATAATACTGTCATATACTACACACATAACAGTGCTATACACAACCCACATAATACTGCCATATACTACACACATAACAATGCTATACACAGCCCACATAATACTGTCATATACTACACACATAACAGTGCTATACACAGCCCACATAATACTGGCATATACCACACTCATAACAATGCTATACACAGCGCACATAATGCTGCCATATACTACACACATAACAATGCTATACACAACCCACATAACACTGCCATATACTACACACATAACAATGCTATACACAGCCCACATAATACTGCCATATACTACACATATAACAATGCTACACACAGCCCACATAATACTGCCATATACTACACACATAACAATGCTATACACAGCGCACATAATACTGCCATATACTACACACATAACAATGCTATACACAGCCCACATAATACTGCCATATACTACACACATAACAATGATATACACAACCCACATAATACTGCCATATACTACACACAACAATGCTATACACAGCCCACATAATACTGCCATATACTACACACATAATAATGATATACACAGCCCACATAATACTGCCATATACTACACACATAACAATGATATACACAGCCCACATAATACTGCCATATACTACACACATAACAATGCTATACACAACCCACATAATACTGCCATATACTACACACATAACAATGCTATACACAACCCACATAATACTGCCATATACTACACACATAACAATGCTATACACAGCCCACATAATACTGCCATATACTACGCACATAACAATGCTATACACAGCCCACATAATGCTGCCATATACTACACACATAACAATGCTATACACAGCCCACATAATACTACCATATACTACACACATAACAATGCTATTCACAGCCCACATAATACTGCCATATACTACACAAATAATGGTGCTATACACAGCCCACATAATACTGCCATATACTACACACATAACAATGCTATACACAGCCCACATAATACTGCCATATACTACACACATAACAATGCTACACACAGCCCACATAATACTGCCATATACTACACACATAACAATGCTATACACAGCCCACATAATACTGTCATATACTACACACATAACAGTGCTATACACAACCCACATAATACTGCCATATACTACACACATAACAATGCTATACACAGCCCACATAATACTGTCATATACTACACACATAACAGTGCTATACACAGCCCACATAATACTGGCATATACCACACTCATAACAATGCTATACACAGCGCACATAATGCTGCCATATACTACACACATAACAATGCTATACACAACCCACATAACACTGCCATATACTACACACATAACAATGCTATACACAGCCCACATAATACTGCCATATACTACACATATAACAATGCTACACACAGCCCACATAATACTGCCATATACTACACACATAACAATGCTATACACAGCGCACATAATACTGCCATATACTACACACATAACAATGCTATACACAGCCCACATAATACTGCCATATACTACACACATAACAATGATATACACAACCCACATAATACTGCCATATACTACACACAACAATGCTATACACAGCCCACATAATACTGCCATATACTACACACATAATAATGATATACACAGCCCACATAATACTGCCATATACTACACACATAACAATGATATACACAGCCCACATAATACTGCCATATACTACACACATAACAATGCTATACACAACCCACATAATACTGCCATATACTACACACATAACAATGCTATACACAACCCACATAATACTGCCATATACTACACACATAACAATGCTATACACAGCCCACATAATACTGCCATATACTACGCACATAACAATGCTATACACAGCCCACATAATGCTGCCATATACTACACACATAACAATGCTATACACAGCCCACATAATACTACCATATACTACACACATAACAATGCTATTCACAGCCCACATAATACTGCCATATACTACACATAACAATGCTACACACAGCACACATAATACTGCCATATACTACACACATAACAATGCTATACACAGCCCACATAATACTGCCATATACTACACACATAACAATGCTATACACAACCAACATAATACTGCCATATACTACACACATAACAATGCTATACACAGCCCACATAATACTGCCATATACTACACACATAACAATGCTATACACAGCCCACATAATACTGCCATATACTACACACATAACAATGCTATACACCCCCCACATAATACTGCCATATACTACACACATAACAAGGCTATATACAGCCCACATAATACTGCCATATACTACACACATAACAATGCTATACACAGCCCACATAATACTGCCATATACTACACACATAACAATGATATACACAGCCCACATAATACTGCCATATACTACACACATAACAATGCTATACACAGCCCACATAATACTGCCATATACTACACACATAACAATGCTATACACAACCCACATAATACTGCCATATACTACACACATAACAATGCTATACACAGCCCACATAATACTGCCAAATACTACACACATAACAATGCTATACACAGCCCACATAATACTGTCATATACTACACACATAACAATGCTATACACAACCCACATAATACTGCCATATACTACACACATAACAATGCTATACACAGCCCACATAATACTGCCATATACTACACACATAACAATGCTATACACAGCCCACATAATACTGCCATATACTACACACATAACAATGCTACACACAGCACACATAATACTGCCATATACTACACACATAACAATGCTACACACAGCACACATAATACTGCCATATACTACACACAACAATGCTATACACAGCTCACATAATACTGCCATATACTACACACATAACAATGCTACACACAGCCCACATAATACTGCCATATACTACACACATAACAATGGTATACACAGCCAACATAATACTGCCATATACTACACACATAACAATGCTATACACAGCTCACATAATACTGCCATATACTACACACATAACAATGGTATACACAGCCAACATAATACTGCCATATACTACACACATAACAATGGTATACACAGCCCACATAATCCTGCCATATACTACACACATAACAATGCTATACACAACCCACATAATACTGCCATATACTACACACATAACAATGCTATACACAACCCACATAATACTGCCATATACTACACACAACAATGCTATACACAGCCCACATAATACTGCCATATACTACACACATAACAATGCTATACACAGCCCACATGATACTGCCATATACTACACACATAACAATGCTATACACAACCCACATACTGCCATATACTACACACATAACAATGCTACACACAACCCACATAATACTGCCATATACCACACACATAACAATGCTATACACAGCCCACATAATGCTGCCATATACTACACACATAACAATGTTATACACAGCCCACATAATACTGCCATATACTACACACATAACAATGCTATACACAGCCCACATAATGCTGCCATATACTACACACATAACAATGCTATACACAGCCCACATAATACTGCCATATACTACACACATAACAATGCTATACACAGCCCACATAATACTGCCATATACTACACACATAACAATGCTATACACAGCCCACATAATACTGCCATATACTACACACATAACAATGCTATACACAGCCCACATAATACTGCCATATACTACACACATAATAATGCTATACACAGCCCACATAATACTGCCATATACTACACATATAACAATGCTATACACAGCCCGCATAATACTGCCATATACTACACACACAACAATGCTATACACAACCCACATAATACTGCCATATACTACACACATAACAATTCTATACACAACCCACATAATACTGCCATATACTACACATAACAATGCTATACACAGCCCACATAATACTGCCATATACTACACACATAACAATGCTATACACAACCCACATAATACTGCCATATACTACACATAACAATGCTATACACAGCCCACATAATACTGCCATATACTACACACATAACAATGCTATACACAGCTCACATACTACTGCCATATACTACACACATAACAATGCTATACACAGCCCACATAATACTGCCATATACTACACACATAACAATGCTACACACAGCCCACATAATGCTGCCATATACTACACACATAACAATGCTATACACAGCCCACATAATACTGCCATATACTACACACATAACAATGCTACACACAGCCCACATAATGCTGCCATATACTACACACATAACAATGCTATACACAGCTCACATAATACTGCCATATACTACACACATAACAATGCTACACACAGCCCACATATTACTGCCATATACTACACACATAACAATGCTATACACAACCCACATAATACTGCCATATACTACACACATAACAATGCTACACACAGCCCACATAATACTGCCATATACTATACACATAACAATGCTATACACAACCCACATAATACTGCCATATACTACACACATAACAATGCTATACACAGCCCACATAATACTGCCATATACTACACACATAACAATGATATACACAGCCCACATAATACTGCCATATACTACACACATAACAATGCTATACACAACCCACATAATACTGCCATATACTACACACATAACAATGCTACACACAACCCACATAATACTGCCATATACCACACACATAACAATGCTATACACAGCCCACATAATACTGCCATATACTACACACATAACAGTGCTATACACAACCCACATAATACTGCCATATACTACACACATAACAATGCTATACACCCCCCACATAATACTGCCATATACTACACACATAACAATGCTATACACAGCCCACATAATACTGCCATATACTACACACATAACAATGCTATACACAGCCCACATAATACTGCCATATACTACACACATAACAATGCTATACACAGCCCACATAATACTGCCATATACTACACACATAACAATGCTATACACAGCCCACATAATACTGCCATATACTACACACATAACAATGCTATACACAGCCCACATAATAGTGCCATATACTACACACATAACAATGCTATACACAGCCCACATAATGCTGCCATATACTACACACATAACAATGCTACACACAACCCACATAATACTGCCATATACCACACACATAACAATGCTATACACAGCCCACATAATACTGCCATATACTACACACATAACAATGTTATACACAGCCCACATAATACTGCCATATACTACACACATAACAATGCTATACACAGCCCACATAATACTGCCATATACTACACACATAACAATGCTATACACAACCCACATAATGCTGCCATATACTACACACATAACAATGCTACACACAACCCACATAATACTGCCATATACTACACACATAACAGTGCTATACACAACCCACATAATACTGCCATATACTACACACATAACAATGCTATACACCCCCCACATAATACTGCCATATACTACACACATAACAATGCTATACACAGCCCACATAATACTGCCATATACTACACACATAACAATGATATACACAGCCCACATAATACTGCCATATACTACACACATAACAATGCTATACACAGCCCACATAATACTGCCTTATACTACACACATAACAATGCTATACACCCCCCACATAATACTGCCATATACTACACACATAACAATGCTATACACAGCGCACATAATACTGCCATATACTACACACATAACAGTGCTATACACAACCCACATAATACTGCCATATACTACACACATAACAATGCTATACACCCCCCACATAATACTGCCATATACTACACACATAACAATGCTATACACAGCCCACATAATACTGCCATATACTACACACATAACAATGCTATACACAGCCCACATAATACTGCCATATACTACACACATAACAGTGCTATACACAGCCCACATAATACTGCCATATACTACACACATAACAATGCTATACACAGCCCACATAATACTGCCATATACTACACACATAACAATGCTATACACAGCCCACATAATACTGCCTTATACTACACACATAACAATGCTATACACCCCCCACATAATACTGCCATATACTACACACATAACAATGCTATACACAGCCCACATAATACTGCCATATACTACACACATAACAATGCTATACACAGCCCACATAATACTGCCATATACTACACACATAACAATGATATACACAGCCCACATAATACTGCCATATACTACACACATAACAATGCTATACACAACCCACATAATACTGCCATATACTTCACACATAACAATGCTATACACAACCCACATAATACTGCCATATACTACACACATAACAATGCTATACACAACCCACATAATACTGCCATATACTACACACATAACAATGCTACACACAGCACACATAATACTGCCATATACTACACACAACAATGCTATACACAGCCCACATAATACTGCCATATACTACACACATAACAATGCGATACACAGCCCACATAATACTGCCATATACTACACACATAACAATGCTATACACAGCCCACATAATACTGCCATATAATACACACATAACAATGCTATACACAGCCCACATAATACTGCCATATACTACACACATAACAATGCTATACACAGCCCATATAATACTGCCATATACTACACAGATAACAATGTTATACACAACCCACATAATACTGCCATATACTACACACATAACAATGCTACACACAGCACACATAATACTGACATATACTACACACAAAAATGCTATACACAGCCCACATAATACTGCCATATACTACACACATAACAATGCTATACACAGCCCACATAATACTGCCATATACTACACACATAACAATGCTATACACAGCCCACATAATACTGCCATATACTACACACATAACAATGATATACACAGCCCACATAATACTGCCATATACTACACACATAACAATGCTATACACAGCCCACATAATACTGCCATATACTACACACATAACAATGCTATACACAACCAACATAATACTGCCATATACTACACACATAACAATGCTATACACAGCCCACATAATACTGCCATATACTACACACATAACAATGCTATACACCCCCCACATAATACTGCCATATACTACACACATAACAAGGCTATATACAGCCCACATAATACTGCCATATACTACACACATAACAATGCTATACACAGCCCACATAATACTGCCATATACTACACACATAACAATGATATACACAGCCCACATAATACTGCCATATACTACACACATAACAATGCTATACACAGCCCACATAATACTGCCATATACTACACACATAACAATGCTATACACAACCCACATAATACTGCCATATACTACACACATAACAATGCTATACACAGCCCACATAATACTGCCAAATACTACACACATAACAATGCTATACACAGCCCACATAATACTGTCATATACTACACACATAACAATGCTATACACAACCCACATAATACTGCCATATACTACACACATAACAATGCTATACACAGCCCACATAATACTGCCATATACTACACACATAACAATGCTATACACAGCCCACATAATACTGCCATATACTACACACATAACAATGCTACACACAGCACACATAATACTGCCATATACTACACACATAACAATGCTACACACAGCACACATAATACTGCCATATACTACACACAACAATGCTATACACAGCTCACATAATACTGCCATATACTACACACATAACAATGCTACACACAGCCCACATAATACTGCCATATACTACACACATAACAATGGTATACACAGCCAACATAATACTGCCATATACTACACACATAACAATGCTATACACAGCTCACATAATACTGCCATATACTACACACATAACAATGGTATACACAGCCAACATAATACTGCCATATACTACACACATAACAATGGTATACACAGCCCACATAATCCTGCCATATACTACACACATAACAATGCTATACACAACCCACATAATACTGCCATATACTACACACATAACAATGCTATACACAACCCACATAATACTGCCATATACTACACACAACAATGCTATACACAGCCCACATAATACTGCCATATACTACACACATAACAATGCTATACACAGCCCACATAATACTGCCATATACTACACACATAACAATGCTACACACAGCCCACATAATACTGCCATATACTACACACATAACAATGCTATACACAACCCACATAATACTGCCATATACTACACACATAACAATGCTATACACAGCCCACATAATACTGCCATATACTACACACATAACAATGATATACACAGCCCACATGATACTGCCATATACTACACACATAACAATGCTATACACAACCCACATAATACTGCCATATACTACACACATAACAATTCTACACACAACCCACATAATACTGCCATATACCACACACATAACAATGCTATACACAGCCCACATAATACTGCCATATACTACACACATAACAATGTTATACACAGCCCACATAATACTGCCATATACTACACACATAACAATGCTATACACAGCCCACATAATGCTGCCATATACTACACACATAACAATGCTATACACAGCCCACATAATACTGCCATATACTACACACATAACAATGCTATACACAGCCCACATAATACTGCCATATACTACACACATAACAATGCTATACACAGCCCACATAATACTGCCATATACTACACACATAACAATGCTATACACAGCCCACATAATACTGCCATATACTACACACATAATAATGCTATACACAGCCCACATAATACTGCCATATACTACACATATAACAATGCTATACACAGCCCGCATAATACTGCCATATACTACACACACAACAATGCTATACACAACCCACATAATACTGCCATATACTACACACATAACAATGCTATACACAACCCACATAATACTGCCATATACTACACATAACAATGCTATACACAGCCCACATAATACTGCCATATACTACACACATAACAATGCTATACACAACCCACATAATACTGCCATATACTACACATAACAATGCTATACACAGCCCACATAATACTGCCATATACTACACACATAACAATGCTATACACAGGTCACATACTACTGCCATATACTACACACAACAATGCTATACACAGCTCACATAATACTGCCATATAATACACACATAACAATGCTACACACAGCCCACATAATACTGCCATATACTACACACATAACAATGCTATACACAGCCCACATAATACTGCCATATACTACACACATAACAATGCTACACACAGCCCACATAATGCTGCCATATACTACACACATAACAATGCTATACACAGCTCACATAATACTGCCATATACTACACACATAACAATGCTACACACAGCCCACATATTACTGCCATATACTACACACATAACAATGCTATACACAACCCACATAATACTGCCATATACTACACACATAACAATGCTACACACAGCCCACATAATACTGCCATATACTATACACATAACAATGCTATACACAACCCACATAATACTGCCATATACTACACACATAACAATGCTATACACAGCCCACATAATACTGCCATATACTACACACATAACAATGATATACACAGCCCACATAATACTGCCATATACTACACACATAACAATGCTATACACAACCCACATAATACTGCCATATACTACACACATAACAATGCTACACACAACCCACATAATACTGCCATATACCACACGCATAACAATGCTATACACAGCCCACATAATACTGCCATATACTACACACATAACAGTGCTATACACAACCCACATAATACTGCCATATACTACACACATAACAATGCTATACACCCCCCACATAATACTGCCATATACTACACACATAACAATGCTATACACAGCCCACATAATACTGCCATATACTACACACATAACAATGCTATACACAGCCCACATAATACTGCCATATACTACACACATAACAATGCTATACACAGCCCACATAATAGTGCCATATACTACACACATAACAATGCTATACACAGCCCACATAATGCTGCCATATACTACACACATAACAATGCTACACACAACCCACATAATACTGCCATATACCACACACATAACAATGCTATACCCTGCCCACATAATACTGCCATATACTACACACATAACAATGTTATACACAGCCCACATAATACTGCCATATACTACACACATAACAGTGCTATACACAACCCACATAATACTGCCATATACTACACACATAACAATGCTATACACCCCCCACATAATACTGCCATATACTACACACATAACAATGCTATACACAGCCCACATAATACTGCCATATACTACACACATAACAATGCTATACACAGCCCACATAATACTGCCATATACTACACACATAACAATGCTATACACAGCCCACATAATACTGCCATATACTACACACATAACAATGCTATACACAGCCCACATAATACTGCCATATACTACACACATAACAGTGCTATACACAGCCCACATAATACTGCCATATACTACACACATAACAATGCTATACACAGCCCACATAATACTGCCATATACTACACACATAACAATGCTATACACAGCCCACATAATACTGCCTTATACTACACACATAACAATGCTATACACCCCCCACATAATACTGCCATATACTACACACATAACAATGCTATACACAGCCCACATAATACTGCCATATACTACACACATAACAATGCTATACACAGCCCACATAATACTGCCATATACTACACACATAACAATGATATACACAGCCCACATAATACTGCCATATACTACACACATAACAATGCTATACACAACCCACATAATACTGCCATATACTTCACACATAACAATGCTATACACAACCCACATAATACTGCCATATACTACACACATAACAATGCTATACACAACCCACATAATACTGCCATATACTACACACATAACAATGCTACACACAGCACACATAATACTGCCATATACTACACACAACAATGCTATACACAGCCCACATAATACTGCCATATACTACACACATAACAATGCTATACACAGCCCACATAATACTGCCATATACTACACACATAACAATGCTATACACAGCCCACATAATACTGCCATATACTACACACATAACAATGCTATACACAGCCCACATAATACTGCCATATACTACACACATAACAATGCTATACATAGCCCACATAATACTGCCATATACTACACACATAACAATGCTATACACAACCCACATAATACTGCCATATACTACACACATAACAATGCTACACACAGCCCACATAATACTGCCATATACTACACACATAATCCTATACACAGCCCACATAATACTGCCATATACTACACACATAACAATGCTATACACAGCCCACATAATACTGCCATATACTACACACAAAAATGCTATACACAGCCCAAATAATACTGCCATATACTACACACATAACAATGCTATACACAGCCCACATAATACTGCCATATACTACACACATAACAATGCTATACACAGCCCACATAATACTGCCATATACTACACACATAACAATGCTACACACAGCACACATAATACTGCCATATACTACACACAAAAATGCTATACACAGCCCAAATAATACTGCCATATACTACACACATAACAATGCTATACACAGCCCACATAATACTGCCATATACTACACACATAACAATGCTATACACAGCCCACATAATACTGCCATATACTACACACATAACAATGATATACACAGCCCACATAATACTGCCATATACTACACACATAACAATGCTATACACAGCCCACATAATACTGCCATATACTACACACATAAAGGTTCTATATAGTGCTACGATAAAACCACAGGAGGAGCTTTAGCTTTTGGTATTTGGTAATTCCTAAAAACGATGGAGGGCTTAATCGCACATGCTAAAGTTCGACTGCCCAAGAGCAACACTAGAATGGGGCGTCCTGTGCCCATGCACACCCGTGATAAGCTGTATGATCGCCCACCAGTTGCAATGGTCCCGCCAGTCCAGAAGGAGCATTCGAAGGGTTTGCAGGACAGTGAGGAACCTGAGAGCCAAAGACAGCCCTGAAGAAGAGCTCAACATGGTCACCGCACCCCAACAATCCTGTAGAATAAACCTCAAAATGTGACAATGATCTGCACGAGGTTTGGGTGCGGTCTCCTTGTTGTTAAACGAAAATTTAGGGAAAAACTGATCCACTCTCCGCCAGAGGGGGCGGAGAGTTTGTGTCATGCTCCTCCCCTCCCAGGCCCTGCACCAGGTATATCACAATGTATCAGTTTTGTCCCATGAGTCTATAAACAGAACCCCGGCTGGTGTGAGAGGCGGAGCTTAAACTCCTGAACCGATACCCTGCCGTTCATAATACTGCTGTCCACCAGGCACCAGGGCCCGGCCGTCCCTCCAACCTCGGCACCTCCTGTAGTTACACCATTGGCTACTGTGGTCATTTGCATCAACTAACCAGCCCCAAAATCCTTCCTAGGGGACATAATATATATAAATGAGGCGACCCCCCCTCTACAATCTACCAGCTGACCCCACCTATTGATTGGCCCCATATGGTGCCTGCCCCCTACAGTCCACATGCTGAATGGCGGCTGTCTGTCTGGGCCTCCATGACAGTCGTTGCCCCCTGGCGCCCCTCACTTCCAGGCTTTGTCATCTGCAATAACTTACTGCGCCAACGCTGAGCATCTGGTAATGTTGATGACTGTAGGATGATGGGACTCATAGAAGAATCCGTCCTCTGGAATGTCCCCCAGCTGGGAGTGATGGTTCAGATTAGGGCCACATTAACCCCTTCTTAGGAGACAGATTTATCATGCGCCCCAGTGTTCGTTGCTGTCTGGGGTTAATTATGACACAGCAAACTTTACCGCATGAACGGCGGCCAACGACAAGCACTAAGAAGGAAGGAGGGACTACTCCACTCATCGTGTACTGGCCAGGAATATATATCTACGTTCTATCTCCACTATGCCTGGTTGTACAAAGTGGTAAAATCCTTTAATGATGACAATTGGTCTTTAGTAATAAAAATGATGGAGAGGTTGTCACAGCCCCGCCCCCTCTTACCATCACAGTGTAGAAGTATCTATCTATCTATCTATCTATCTATCTATCTATCTATCTATCTATCTATCTCATATCTATCTCATATCTATCTCATATCTATCTCATATCTATCTATCTCATATCTATCTATCTATCTATCTATCTCATATCTATCTATCTATCTATCTATCTATCTATCTATCTATCTATCTATCTATCTCATATCTATCTATCTATCTATCTATCTATCTCATATCTATCTATCTCATATCTATCTATCTATCTATCTATCTAATATCTATCTATCTATCTATCTATCTATCTATCTATCTCATATCTATCTATCTATCTAATATCTATCTATCTATCTATCTATCTATCTATCTATCTATCTATCTATCTATCTATCTATCTATCTCATATCTATCTATCTATCTATCTATCTATCTATCTATCTATCTATCTAATATCTATCTATCTATCTATCTATCTATCTCATATCTATCTATCTATCTATCTATCTATCTCATATCTATCTATCTATCTATCTATCTATCTATCTATCTATCTATCTATCTCATATCTATCTATCTATCTATCTATCTCATATCTATCTATCTATCTATCTATCTCATATCTATCTATTTATCTATCTCATATCTATCTATCTATCTATCTATCTATCTATCTATCTATCTATCTATCTATCTATCTATCTATCTATCTATCTATCTCATATCTATCTAATATCTATCTATCTATCTATCTAATATCTATCTATCTATCTATCTATCTATCTATCTATCTATCTATCTATCTATCTATCTATCTATCTATCTATCTATCTATCTCATATCTATCTATTTATCTATCTCATATCTATCTATCTATCTATCTATCTATCTATCTATCTATCTCATATCTATCTATCTATCTATCTATCTATCTATCTATCTATCTATCTATCTCATATCTATCTATCTATCTATCTATCTATCTCATATCTATCTATCTATCTAATATCTATCTATCTATCTATCTATCTATCTATCTATCTATCTATCTATCTATCTCATATCTATCTATCTATCTCATATCTATCTATCTATCTATCTATCTATCTATCTATCTATCTATCTATCTATCTATCTCATATCTATCTATCTATCTCATATCTATCTATCTATCTATCTATCTCATATCTATCTATCTATCTATCTATCTCATATCTATCTATTTATCTATCTCATATCTATCTATCTATCTATCTATCTATCTATCTATCTATCTCATATCTATCTATCTCATATCTATCTATCTATCTATCTATCTATCTATCTATCTAATATCTATCTATCTATCTAATATCTATCTATCTATCTATCTCATATCTATCTATCTATCTATCTATCTATCTATCTATCTATCTATCTATCTGTCTATCTCATATCTATCTATCTATCTATCTATCTATCTATCTATCTATCTATCTATCTATCTATCTCATATCTATCTATCTATCTATCTATCTATCTATCTATCTATCTATCTATCTATCTATCTATCTATCTATCTATCTATCTCATATCTATCTATCTATCTATCTATCTATCTATCTATCTATCTATCTATCTATCTATCTATCTTTCTATCTCATATCCATCCATCCATCTATCTATCACTATGAGGTGATGTTTTTCACTGATAAGTGGTGTCATGATCCGCTTCTCTTGTTTGGGGTATGTGTTTGGGGACAGCTGTTCCTGCCTTATCTCATTCTCTTGTTGCAGCTTTAGCTGCTACTGGTGACTTTCCTGCGTGGGACTGAACAGGTGGCAGAAAATGGAAAATGAGCGGAGAAATGTGAGAGTCCGGTGGGATTTACAGTTTATCCAGCGTGGCGGTGCAGGGACAGCTGCTCAGCCTCTTCTGAGGGGCTTTGTTTGCCTTTGTCCTGGGGTGGGCTCCTCCACATGATCAGGAATTCCCAGATCTCTCTATTTACTGACAGTGATCATAATGGCGCTAAACCCTACTGATCGCTGACTGTCGCCCCTCTGCCTAATGCTAGGAAGCCCCCAGTCTCATCCTCCTACAGCAGAAATAGAACTACCTCTGTAACTGCATCAATACATGACCTCCTATGTGTCCTGAATTCAGGGGTACACGGCCAATGAAACTCCTGGGCCCCAATGCAAAATCTGTACCAGGGGGCACAGTGGACGTCACTGTTATGGGGGCACTTTGACTGTCACGCAGACTCTGTGGCAGTCATTGTTATGTGGGGATTTGTCTGTCACTGTTATGAGGACACTGTAGCAGTCACTTTTATGGGGACACTGTGGTTGTCACTTTTATGGGGACACTGGTTGTCACTGTTATGGGGGCACTGAGGCTAGTAATCACGGAGAAAGGTGTTATTTATTTATAGAGGTTGTCTCACAAGGACAGTTACTAACTTTACAGATAGTCTTCATTAAAAAAAATCCCCTAAGATGTTGTGTATACAGCTTCTCTGCAAATTTATGTGTCTCCATGGTAACAGACTACAAACAAACCCAGTGTAGTCTGATCGTGCAGTCCTTCTCCCTTCCATTATTCCCCTACTTCTTACTTACATTCATATAGTAAGTTAGTAACTAGAAGGGGAGAATGATTGCAGGATCAGACTACACTGTGTTTGCTTGTAGTCTGTTACTATAGAAACAGGCAGATCTCCATAGGAGCCGTACACACAAAACGGTAGGAGATTTTTTATTATTTATTTTACCTATTGCAATTTTTCTTACATTTTCATTTTACATGTAATGGAGCAGTCAAAAACTTTGATGGACCTAGCCTAAAAGAAAAATTCAGCATAGGTGCCCAGTATCCACTGGTTAATGCACCTTACACCCAATAACGGGACAGGAGTCTCCAGGACTTGTTTTCTCCACCGATTAGATTGTTCTGGTTTCCTTGTTTGCTAAAAAGCGGGGGAGCCGCATGCCCAGTCACCCCTCTTCTGTGACTCCGAAGAAAAGGGGATAGGGACCGCCAGAGCTGTGGATCCCCCCTCATTTGAGCCAATAGCATTTTCAGGGGCTGCCTGTCTGGTAAGTACAACGCTGATCTCCATGGCATTATGTACAGAATAAAAGATAAATGAAGGAGCTTTACAATTTGGGTTACTGTGCCTTTAAAGTATCAGCAGGAGGTCACATGATGGCGGGAGTCAAGTGTTACATTGTTTCTCTTTTTTTTATTATTCTTGATGAAGCTTCCGGAGTCTCCAGGACTTGGCGGGATGTGAACAAGATCCTACAGATCTTATCAAACCCTCGTCATGTCGGGTGACGTCCCATAATGGTCCCCCATGTCTCTGTTTGGGGTCTGCTATACAGACAGTGATTGCGTAACTATTCACCCCCTCCGTTATGGCAGCATTCACACCACAATGTATCTATCTGCGATTTGTATCAAATAGAATGAGAAGAAACTGCAACAAAAACTGCCAATAAATACAATGTTTGTGGTGTAAACACCCCTGGAAATGGCAAGAATTAGGAGGGTTCTCGTGAGGGGGACCTCTGACAACTCTGACGGAGCAACTGACTTCAGTGGTGGAGATGGAAGAGGCTCCGCATACAGACACGGGCCCGGTGGAAAGATGAGACTAACATCACCCCCCAGAAAGCCCCCCACCATGCTGTACAGACTAGTGGCAGGTCATGCTGAGGGGAGGCTTCTCTGCTGCTGGAAGAATACGGGGAAATCCTGGAGGAAAACCTGCTGCAGGCTGCAAGAGAACTGTCACTTAAAAGACAAAAACTCCAAACACAAAGAGACAAAAGTCTGAAGCCCGAGCGAGGACTTGTGGCCGGACCTGAAGCTACAGCTGCACTTCTGGCCTCCATGCAACATAGCAGAGCGTGAAAGACGGTGATCAATGTCAGCGGGACTGATCCACACAGACGCCCGGGGCCCCTACTAAATACTGACATGAAGCGGTGAATAGTTATGCAATCAATGATTGTGGGTCTAGTCAGGGTCGGTATCAGCAACCACTCAGCCGCCCGGTGCTGCCGCTGCCGTCATGGCTTCTCCAGGAGTGAAATCCTCGGTCAGAGTTTTGCTGACGCACTTGCCGGGGATTCTGCTTCCAGAGGGAGCCCCGTCTAGGAGGCGGTGTAACTACCACTGTAGTAGGCTGCTACGGGGCTCGCGGAATGAGGGGGCCTGTGCCGCCTACCGTCACAGGTACCCCTATGCCCGGTGGTGCCGCTACCATCCGCTATGGCTACTTCAGCGGTAGCGACGCCACGTTCAATATTATCTGCATCCTTAGGCGCAGACACTACCTGGGAGGGGGGCTGTGTGGCACTACCTGGGAGAGGGTGCTGTGTGGCACTACCTGGGAGGGGGGCTGTGTGGCACTACCTGGGAGGGGGGCTGTGTGGCACTACCTGGGAGAGGGTGCTGTGTGGCACTACCTGGGAGGGGGGCTGTGTGGCACTACCTGGGAGGGGGGCTGCGTGGCACTACCTGGGAGAGGGTGCTGTGTGGCACTACCTGGGAGGGGGGCTGTGTGGCACTATATACAGAGGGCACTAAATTTATGGGGGTGCAAACTGGGGGCTTAACTTCAATATGGGGACACAAAGAGACGTTTTCTGCTATTTTACTGCCGCCGTGACTTTCCCCACTATGGGGCCACTAAAAGTCTGTGCCACCCAAGGGCCCGCATAACCCTGGAGCTGGCCCTGAGTTTAGTCATTATAATGGCTAAATGATGCGGACCCCCCTGTAGGGACCTGGTTTTACTTAATTTATTTTGACAAGGGGGTGTGAATAGTTTTTGATAGGTAACATATAGATGTAGGAGATATTAGGACACCCCGTCCCTCAGGTGCAGCTGTAATAAGATCATTTGGAGTTCCCCTTTAAGACTCATCAGCTTGTAATAACACGGGGCGCCTTATAATAAACAGCAGGCGGGAAGCGATTCATAAAACCGCCGCCTGATGATCCAAACACAATATGTGATTAATTATAAACACAATCAAAGCCTTTGTGTCACTGAGGAGGGTGCGCGCAGGTTGTGAGCCCCCTCCCCTCCCCCGCTCAGGAACAGAAAATCAAAGGGATGAATCACAATCCTTCATCATCTCCAAATATCCGAGGACAAATGCATGAAAAATACCGGGGACGTATGTAAGCTGGCGGGGGAGGGGGGGGGGGTAACGTTATAATCATCACAGGGAATCCCCCCCCTCCCCCGATTACCAAAACTTGTAGAGGGAAGTTATATCAACAGTAGATTATTATACACTATATATGGAGAAGTGGTACTGTGCAGCGTCTATATACAGAATAATACAGATACTGAGAATTACACCCAGTATACAGGACAGGAGAAGTGGTACTGTGCAGCGTCTATATACAGAATAATACAGATACTGAGAATTACACCCAGTATACAGGACAGGAGAAGTGGTACTGTGCAGTATATATATATACAGAATAATACAGATACTGAGAATTACACCCAGTATACAGGACAGGAGAAGTGGTACTGTGCAGTGTATATATATACAGATTAATACAGATACTGAGAATTACACCCAGTATACAGGACAGGACAAGTGGTACTGTGCAGTGTGTATATATATATATATATACAGAATAATACAGATACTGAGAATTACACCCAGTATACAGGACAGGAGAAGTGGTACTGTGCAGTGTCCATATATACAGAATAATACAGATACTGAGAATTACACCCAGTATACAGGACAGGACAAGTGGTACTGTGCAGTGTATATATATATACAGATTAATACAGATACTGAGAATTACACCCAGTATACAGGACAGGACAAGTGGTACTGTGCAGTGTCTCTATATGCAGAATAATAGAGATACTGAGAATTACACCCAGTATACAGGACAGGAGAAGTGGTACTGTGCAGTGTATATATACAGAATAATACAGATACTGAGAATTACACCCAGTATACAGGACAGGACAAGTGGTACTGTGCAGTGTATATATATACAGATTAATACAGATACTGAGAATTACACCCAGTATACAGGACAGGACAAGTGGTACTGTGCAGTGTATATATATATATACAGAATAATACAGATACTGAGAATTACACCCAGTATACAGGACAGGAGAAGTGGTACTGTGCAGTGTCCATATATACAGAATAATACAGATACTGAGAATTACACCCAGTATACAGGACAGGAGAAGTGGTACTGTGCAGTGTATATATATACAGATTAATACAGATACTGAGAATTACACCCAGTATACAGGACAGGACAAGTGGTACTGTGCAGTGTCTCTATATGCAGAATAATACAGATACTGAGAATTACACCCAGTATACAGGACAGGAGAAGTGGTACTGTGCAGTGTATATATACAGAATAATACAGATACTGAGAATTACACCCAGTATACAGGACAGGAGAAGTGGTACTGTGCAGTGTATATATATATATATACAGATTAATACAGATACTGAGAATTACACCCAGTATACAGGACAGGAGAAGTGGTACTGTGCAGTGTATATATATATATATACAGATTAATACAGATACTGAGAATTACACCCAGTATACAGGACAGGAGAAGTGGTACTGTGCAGTGTCCATATATACAGAATAATACAGATACTGAGAATTACACCCAGTATACAGGACAGGAGAAGTGGTACTGTGCAGTGTATATATATACAGAATAATACAGATACTGAGAATGACACCCAGTATACAGGACAGGAGAAGTGGTACTGTGCAGTGTATATATATACAGAATAATACAGATACTGAGAATTACACCCAGTATACAGGACAGGAGAAGTGGTACTGTGCAGTGTATATATACAGAATAATACAGATACTGAGAATTACACCCAGTATACAGGACAGGAGAAGTGGTACTGTGCAGTGTCCATATATACAGAATAATACAGATACTGAGAATTACACCCAGTATACAGTACAGGAGAAGTGGTACTGTGCAGTGTCTATATATACAGAATAATACAGATACTGAGAATTACACCCAGTAATACAGGACAGGAGAAGTGGTACTGTGCAGTGTCCATATATACAGAATAATACAGATACTGAGAATTACACCCTGTATACAGGACAGGAGAAGTGGTACTGTGCTATACATGCAGAACAACAGAATAATACAGATACTGAGAATTACACCCAGTATACAGGACAGGAGAAGTAGTACTGTGCAGTGTCCATATATACAGAATAATACAGATACTGAGAATTACACCCAGTATACAGGACAGGAGAAGTGGTACTGTGCAGTGTATATATACAGAATAATACAGATACGGAGAATTACACCCAGTATACAGGACAGGAGAAGTGGTACTGTGCAGTGTCCATATATACAGAATAATACAGATACTGAGAATTACACCCAGTATACAGGACAGGAGAAGTGGTACTGTGCAGTGTATATATACAGAATAATACAGATACGGAGAATTACACCCAGTATACAGGACAGGAGAAGTGGTACTGTGCAGTGTCCATATATACAGAATAATACAGATACTGAGAATTACACCCAGTATACAGGACAGGAGAAGTGGTACTGTGCACATTACACATCATCAGAGATCTGCAGCACATTACACACCATCAGAGATCTGCAGCACATTACACATCATCAGAGGTCTGCAGCACATTACACATAATCAGAGATCTGCAGCACATTACACATCATCAGAGATCTGCAGCACATTACACATCATCAGAGGTCTGCAGCACATTACACATCATCAGAGATCTGCAGCACATTACACATCATCAGAGATCTGCAGCACATTACACATCATCAGAGGTCTGCAGCACATTACACATCATCAGAGATCTGCAGCACATTACACATCAGAGGTCTGCAGCACATTACACATAATCAGAGATCTGCAGCACATTACACATCATCAGAGATCTGCAGCACATTACACATCATCAGAGGTCTGCAGCACATTACACATCATCAGAGATCTGCAGCACATTACACATCATCAGAGATCTGCAGCACATTTCAGTATTCTCAGCATCTATTTTACACACGTCAGTAGACAACACATGGGAGGAATACTCTCATCATTTCCATGTATTGTATAATGAAAAGCTGTGCAACTTTCTGATATACTCTGTGTTTCAATTTCTCACCATTTCCAATATCTCCAATAATTCGAACATTCATTGTTTATATGCAGCGGCTAAAAACCTGTACAGACATAATCCTTCTCACAGCTGAGGGTTTGTTGCAATTGTATCCAGTCTATACAATCTGTGAGTTAAAGGGGTTTTCCAGCCGATAAAAATTGATGCTCTGTCCTCAGGATAGGCCATCAACAGCCTATGGGTCGGGGTCTGACTCCCGGGACCCCCACCGATCAGCTGTTTTGAAAGGGTGCAGCGGTCGTACGAGCACTGCACCCTGATCATTTCTTCTTGCTCACTGTGAATCTCTGACACACATGTAGCGGCCATTCTCAGCATTGCAGCCTCTTCCCATTCACTTCTATAGGAGAAGAGGCTGCAACACTGTGAACCGCCGCTGCATGTGTGTCAGAGATCCACAGTGAGCAAGAAGAAATGATCGGGGTGCAGCGCTTGTACGACCACTGCACCCTTTCAAAACAGCTGATCGGCGGGGGTCCCGGGAGTCAGACCCCGACCCACCAGCTATTGATGGCCTATCCTGAGGACAGAGCATCCATTTTTATCGGCTTGAAAACTCCTTTAAACACAGCAGCAGAACAAATCTCTCTCCTGTCCGGATACTTTGTTACATTGTATCAGTGCAGGTCAAATGTGTCAATTGAGAATCCAGGTTGTTAAACTCAGAGAGGATTGTCAAAACTGGAATCAATTGTAACAAACCCTTAGATTTGAAAAGTATTAGGTCAGCCTATCGGTAATAATGTATCCCATTCATTGACAGCAAGCAGAGACCTGAAAAATTGTGATGGTTTGAAACACAAAGTATATTAGAAAGTTGCAGAACTTTTCATTATGCAGCGATTGGACGAGGATTATTATCGCATCCATAATCAGAATACGCAGAACCGGCTTTTTTTGTAATCAAATGTTTTCATTTGTCTAATTTTACTTTTTCTTGATAAATCCGGTGCTGCTTGGAAACCATCAACAAGCAGGATAATTGCTGCTTACGGATCTTATTATGGCTTTTTCAATCATATTATATTTAAATTCCCTTGACCTTAATATATGAAGATGTGACTATTCTTTTTGGGGGGCATTGACCTTTAGATACTGAGACTGGGGGGAGCAGGTACAGAGGGTCCACACGGGATGTAACACTGGTTCTATTATACATTGGAGGATGGGACAAGGGCCAGGACGGATACACAAGCACTTAGGGGCACAGCTTCCATCCCTTGGGGGTACATCTTAATGCCCGCTCATAGAAGCAGAAGGCAACACATTGGTCCGGACAGAGTGCAGTCAACTGATCACAGCCTTCTTCTTGATTTCCAGCTCCGACCATAATGATCAGGGCAGAAGCAGGACGATACATGTGAGCGCCCTCTGGTGGCTGTTTATATGTAACATTCTGAGTGTGGGAAGTGAGTGATTACTGTGGCTGGCACTTATTGGCATGGTATTGGTACAGGAGCACGGTGGCATAGGACTAGTACGGGTTCCGTTTTGGTTTATTCACATTTTGCAGATTTTGCAAAACTGCAACAGAACCGCAACGTGTGAATACACCCCTCATAGCACAGTGACTATCATTCTTATAGGGGTACTTGCTAAAATTGTTAGGGGTGCAATGGACATTTATTTTGACCTGTGGCTGACACAGGGGGAGGGGGGACATAGTATCTTTAAGTTGCACCTCTGGATTACACGATTGAAGGGCAGGTTGCTACACCCGATGGGACATGGAACCCGGGGCTGAGACATTGGCAGGGGGCATTCTGTATACTGTACAGCGGACACAGACGATCACAGGATACGGCTCCTTCCAGAGTCTCTCAGATGTTTTGGACGACAGATGTGATCAATTTTTTTTTATCTCCTCAAATAAACAGCATCAGATGTGTCCTGATATATCACATGTCACCAGGCAGATGTGTCCTGATATATCACATGTCACCAGGCAGATGTGTCCTGATATATCACATGTCACCAGGCAGATGTGTCCTGATATATCGCATGTCACCAGGCAGATGTGTCCTGATATATCGCATGTCACCAGGCAGATGTGTCCTGACATATCGCATGTCACCAGGCAGATGTGTCCTGACATATCACACGTCACCAGGCAGATGTGTCCTGACATGTCACACGTCACCAGGCAGATGTGTCCTGACATGTCACACGTCACCAGGCAGATGTGTCCCGACATGTCACACGTCACCAGGCAGATGTGACCCGACATATCACACGTCACCAGGCAGATGTGTCCTGACATATCACGTCACCAGGCAGATGTGTCCTGATATATCACATGTCACCAGGCAGATGTGTCCTGATATATCACGTCACCAGGCAGATGTGTCCTGATATATCACGTCACCAGGTAGATGTGTCCTGACATATCACACGTCACCAGGCAGATGTGTCCTGACATATCACACGTCACCAGGCAGATGTGTCCTGACATGTCACACGTCACCAGGCAGATGTGTCCCGACATGTCACACGTCACCAGGCAGATGTGACCCGACATATCACACGTCACCAGGCAGATGTGTCCTGATATATCACATGTCACCAGGCAGATGTGTCCTGATATATCACGTCACCAGGCAGATGTGTCCTGACATATCACGTCACCAGGTAGATGTGTCCTGACATATCACGTCACCAGGCAGATGTGTCCTGATATATCACATCACCAGGCAGATGTGTCCTGACATATCACGTCACCAGGTAGATGTGTCCTGACATATCACATGTCACCAGGCAGATGTGTCCTGATATATCACGTCACCAGGCAGATGTGTCCTGATATATCACGTCACCAGGTAGATGTGTCCTGACATATCACATCACCAGGTAGATGTGACCTGACATATCACGTCACCAGGCAGATGTGTCCTGATATATCACATCACCAGGCAGATGTGTCCTGACATATCACGTCACCAGGTAGATGTGTCCTGACATATCACATGTCACCAGGCAGATGTGTCCTGATATATCACGTCACCAGGCAGATGTGTCCTGATATATCACGTCACCAGGTAGATGTGTCCTGACATATCACGTCACCAGGTAGATGTGACCTGACATATCACGTCACCAGGCAGATGTGTCCTGATATATCACGTCACCAGGCAGATGTGTCCTGATATATCACGTCACCAGGCAGATGTGTCCTGACATATCACGTCACCAGGCAGATGTGTCCTGACATATCACGTCACCAGGCAGACGTGTCCTGACATATCACATGTCACCAGGCAGATGTGTCCTGATATATCACGTCACCAGGCAGATGTGTCCTGATATATCGCATGTCACCAGGCAGATGTGTCCTGATATATCACATGTCACCAGGCAGATGTGTCCTGATATATCACATGGCACCAGGCACTTGTATCCTTATATATCACACGTGACAGGGCAAATGTGTCCGGATAAATCACATTTCACCTGGCAAACATGTCCTGATATATCACAAGTGACCTGGCAGATGTGTGCCAATATATGAATGGTTACGCTGCCATTAAACTGAGCAAACCAAGAAAATACAAAGACCATTTAGAATTAGCACGTATGTCACAGCGGGGCTCTCCCATAGGGAGCAGAGCCCCATTCTTACCCCTCAGACAGACCTGGTTAGTAAGCACAGATTACATCATCACTTTTCCATGGGATAAGTTTTCCCCAGTACTCAGTGTTTCCCTCTGCTGCAAAAAGTGCTGTGTATGAACTGCCAGGAGGAGCAACGGTAGTAACAACTGGTCTGTGCAGATTTGAGTATCACAGAAGTGGTTGTCATTTTTAGACAAGCCACTGGTGGCCAGAAGAAATCAAATGTCACAACCAGCCAGCGGGCAATACGTTTCTTAGCTAATTATACTTCTATTTTACTTCATTGTTACTCTGAAGTGCAGAAAGATTTGATGCGATTTAAAAACCATAAACAAGCAGAATAGACGGCGGTGACTGATCGTATGAGGCCTTTATTTCATTCTGATTAATGCCTGTGGGTGCAAAAAATATCTGGTTACTTATATTGTGATCAAATACTTCATGGTAGAAATATTGATTTCTCGAAAACTTGGGTGAAAATCCATATGGCGCAATTCTAGTTCTCATCAGACACCTATAATACTGCCCCCTATATACAAGAATACAACTACTATAATACTGCCCCCTATATACAAGAATATAACTACTATAATACTGCTCCTATATACAAGAATATAACTACTATAATACTGCTCCTATATACAAGAATATAACTACTATAATACTGCTCCTATATACAAGAATATAACTACTATAATACTGCTCCTATATACAAGAATATAACTACTATAATACTGCCGCTATATACAAGAATATAACTACTATAATACTGCCTCCTATATACAAGAATATAACTACTATAATACTGCCTGCTATATACAAGAATATAACTACTATAATACTGCCTCCTATATACAAGAATATAACTACTATAATACTGCTCCTATATACAAGAATATAACTACTATAATACTGCTCCTATATACAAGAATATAACTACTATAATACTGCCTGCTATATACAAGAATATAACTACTATAATACTGCCTCCTATATACAAGAATATAACTACTATAATACTGCTCCTATATACAAGAATATAACTACTATAATACTGCTCCTATATACAAGAATATAACTACTATAATACTGCTCCTATATACAAGAATATAACTACTATAATACTGCCGCTATATACAAGAATATAACTACTATAATACTGCCTCCTATATACAAGAATATAACTACTATAATACTGCCTGCTATATACAAGAATATATCTACTATAATACTGCTCCTATGTACAAGATTATAACTACTATAATACTGCTCCTATATACAAGAATATAACTACTATAATACTGCCCCTATATACAAGAATACAACTACTATAATACTGCCCCTATATACAAGAATATAACTACTATAATACTGCCCCCTATATACAAGAATACAACTACTATAATACTGCCCCCTATATACAAGAATATAACTACTATAATACTGCTCCTATATACAAGAATATAACTACTATAATACTGCCCCCTATATACAAGAATATAACTACTATAATACTGCCCCCTATATACAAGAATATAACTACTATAATACTGCCCCCTATATACAAGAATATAACTACTATAATACTGCCCCCTATATACAAGAATATAACTACTATAATACTGCTCCCTATATACAAGAATATAACTACTATAATACTGCCCCTATATACAAGAATATAACTACTATAATACTGCTCCTATATACAAGAATATAACTACTATAATACTGCCCCTATATACAAGAATATAACTACTATAATACTGCCACTATATACAAGAATATAACTACTATAATACTGACCCCTATATACAAGAATATAACTACTATAATACTGCCCCCTATATACAAGAATATAACTACTATAATACTGCTCCTATATACAAGAATATAACTACTATAATACTGCTCCTACATACAAGAATATAACTACTATAATACTGCCCCCTATATACAAGAATATAACTACTATAATACTGTCCCCTATATACAAGAATATAACTACTATAATACTGCTCCTATATACAAGAATATAACTACTATAATACTGCCCCTATATACAAGAATATAACTACTATAATACTGCCCCCTATATACAAGAATATAACTACTATAATACTGCTCCTATATACAAGAATATACCTACTATAATACTGCCCCTATATACAAGAATATAACTACTACTATAATACTGCCCCCTATATACAAGAATATAACTACTATAATACTGTCCCCTATATACAAGAATATAACTTCTATAACACTGCCCCCTATATACAAGAATATAACTACTATAATACTGCCCCCTATATACAAGAATATAACTACTATAATACTGCTCCTATATACAAGAATATACCTACTATAATACTGCCCCTATATACAAGAATATAACTACTATAAGGGCGGGTTCACACATAGCGGAATTTCACTTAAATTCCGCTGCGGACACTCCGCAGCGTTAATCCGCAGCGGAGCCGTTTCTCCATTGACTTTCACTTTAATTTAGCAGTGTTCGTTTACACGATGCGTACAATTCCGCTGCGGAGCATAGGCTGCGGAGCGGAATTTGGTGTCCGCAGCATGCTCTGTCTGTTGCGGAGCAGTGGCGGACTGGTTGCGGACTCATGGCGGAATTTCTCCATTGACTTCAATGGAGAGTCAAAATTCCGCAATGAAGTCCGCAGATCTTATGTGTGCTGCGGAGCGTATTGTTTTTACTACCATGACATTTCTTCATTCTGGCTGGACCTATGTATTTCTAGGTCTACAGCCAGACTGAGGAAGTCAATGGGGCTCCCGTAATGACGGGAGCGTTGCTAGGAGACGTCTGTAAATAGTCACTGTCCAGGGTGCTGAAAGAGTTACGCGATCGGCAGTAACTGTTTCTGCACCCGGGACAGTGACTACCGATCTCAATATACATGTATCTGTAAAAAAAAATATAAGTTCATACTTACCGAGAACTCCCTGCGTCTGTCTCCAGTCCGGCCTCCCAGGATGACGTTTCAGTGTAAGTGACGGCTGCAGCCAATCACAGGCCAAGCACAGGCTGCAGCGGTCACATGGACTGGAGCGTCATCCAGGGAGGTCGGGCCGGATGCCGAAAGAGGGACGCGTCACCAAGACAACGGGCGGTAAGTATGAATTTCTTTGACTTTCACTAGGGAAAGTGCTGTCCCTTCTCTCTATCCTGCACTGAATAGGGAGAAGAGAAGCACTTTTCCTGCAGTCCGCAGCGGCCAGTCCGCATCAATTTTCTGCACATTTTGTGCAGATCCGCTGCAGAATCTGCAACGCAGATTCTGTGCGGCATTGATGCGGACAGTTGCGGAGGAATTCCGCCATGTGTGGTCATGCCCTAATACTGCTCCTATATACAAGAATATACCTACTATAATACTACCCCTATATACAAGAATATAACTACTATAATACTGCTCCTATATACAAGAATATAACTACTATAATACTGCCCCTATATACAAGAATATAACTACTATAATACTGCCCCCTATATACAAGAGTATAACTACTATAATACTGCCCCCTATATACAAGAATATAACTACTATAATACTGCCCCCTATATACAAGAATATAACTACTATAATACTGCCCCCTATATACAAGAATATAACTACTATAATACTGCTCCTATATACAAGAATATAACTACTATAATACTGCCCCTATATACAAGAATATAACTACTATAATACTGCCCCCTATATACAAGAATATAACTACTATAATACTGCTCCTATATACAAGAATATACCTACTATAATACTGCCCCTATATACAAGAATATAACTACTACTATAATACTGCCCCCTATATACAAGAATATAACTACTATAATACTGCCCCCTATATACAAGAATATAACTACTATAATACTGCCCCCTATATACAAGAATATAACTACTATAATACTGCTCCTATATACAAGAATATAACTACTATAATACTGCCCCTATATACAAGAATATAACTACTATAATACTGCCCCCTATATACAAGAATATAACTACTATAATACTGCTCCTATATACAAGAATATACCTACTATAATACTGCCCCTATATACAAGAATATAACTACTATAATACTGCTCCTATATACAAGAATATACCTACTATAATACTGCCCCTATATACAAGAATATAACTACTATAATACTGCTCCTATATACAAGAATATAACTACTATAATACTGCCCCTATATACAAGAATATAACTACTATAATACTGCCCCCTATATACAAGAGTATAACTACTATAATACTGCCCCCTATATACAAGAATATAACTACTATAATACTGCCCCCTATATACAAGAATATAACTACTATAATACTGCCCCCTATATACAAGAATATAACTACTATAATACTGCCTCCTATATACAAGAATATAACTACTATAATACTGCTCCTATATACAAGAATATAACTACTATAATACTGCCCCCTATATACAAGAATATAACTACTATAATACTGCCCCCTATATACAAGAATATAACTACTATAATACTGCCTCCTATATACAAGAATATAACTACTATAATACTGCCTCCTATATACAAGAATATAACTACTATAATACTGCTCCTATATACAAGAATATAACTACTATAATACTGCCAACCCTATATACAAGAATATAACTACTATAATACTGCCCCCTATATACAAAAATATAACTACTATAATACTGCTCCTTATATACAAGAATATAACTACTATAATACTGCCCCTATATAAAAGAATATAACGACTATAATACTGCCCCCTATATACAAGAATATAACTACTATAATACTGCCCCCTATATACAAGAATATAACGACTATAACACTGCCCCTATATACAAGAATATAACTACTATAATACTGCCCCCTATATACAAGAATATAACTACTATAATACTGCTCCCTATATACAAGAATATAACTACTATAATACTGCCCCCTATATACAAGAATATAACTACTATAATACTGCCTCCTATATACAAGAATATATCTACTATAATACTGCTCCTATATACAAGAATATAACTACTATAATACTGCCCTCTATATACAAGAATATAACTACTATAATACTGCTCCCTATATACAAGAATATAACTACTATAATACTGCCCCCTATATACAAGAATATAACTACTATAAGGCTGGGTTCACACGTGGCGGAATTTCACTTAAATTCCGCTGCGGACACTCCGCAG
>NW_027462526.1:0-51429 GCF_050947455.1 Rhinoderma darwinii
GAAACAGTGGTTCTGAACATGCTGCCAATAGCTCGCCTGGGAAACATCCAGAGAAGTCCAAGATAGTGTTTTTTTAGACTGGCTGCCACGAGCTGAAACGAATGCAGCCAAGAGCGAGCGTCTGTGACTTACGGTTCAAGAGTTATTCACAGAAACATGGTTCTGAACTTTGCTGCCAGCCGCGAAAGCGAAAATAACCAAGATCGAGCGTCTAGGATTTACTTGTCAATAGCTCGCCTGGGAAACATCCAGAGAAGTCAAAGACAGTGCTTCTATACTAATTGCCAGGCGCTGAGACGAATGCCGCCAAGATCTAGCGTCTATGACTTACGGTTCAAGAATTAGCCTCAGAAACAGTGGGAAACAGTGCTTCTATACTAATTGCCAGGCGCTGAGACGAATGCCGCCAAGATCGAGCGCCTATGACTTACGGTTCAAGAATTAGCCTCAGAAACAGTGGTTCTGAACATGCTGCCAATAGCTCGCCTGGGAAACATCCAGAGAAGTCCAAGATAGTGTTTTTTAGACTGGCTGCCACGAGCTGAAACGAATGCAGCCAAGAGCGAGCGTCTGTGACTTACGGTTCAAGAGTTATTCACAGAAACATGGTTCTGAACTTTGCTGCCAGCCGCGAAAGCGAAAATAACCAAGATCGAGCGTCTAGGATTTACTTGTCAATAGCTCGCCTGGGAAACATCCAGAGAAGTCAAAGACAGTGCTTCTATACTAATTGCCAGGCGCTGAGACGAATGCCGCCAAGATCTAGCGTCTATGACTTACGGTTCAAGAATTAGCCTCAGAAACAGTGGTTCTGAACATGCTGCCAATAGCTCGCCTGGGAAACATCCAGAGAAGTCCAAGATTGTGTTTTTTAGACTGGCTGCCACGAGCTGAAACGAATGCAGCCAAGAGCGAGCGTCTGTGACTTACGGTTCAAAAGTTATTCACAGAAACATGGTTCTGAACTTTGCTGCCAGCCGCGAAAGCGAAAATAACCAAGATCGAGCGTCTAGGATTTACTTGTCAATAGCTCGCCTGGGAAACATCCAGAGAAGTCAAAGACAGTGCTTCTATACTAATTGCCAGGCGCTGAGACGAATGCCGCCAAGATCTAGCGTCTATGACTTACGGTTCAAGAATTAGCCTCAGAAACAGTGGGAAACAGTGCTTCTATACTAATTGCCAGGCGCTGAGACGAATGCCGCCAAGATCTAGCGTCTATGACTTACGGTTCAAGAATTAGCCTCAGAAACATTGGTTCTGAACATGCTGCCAATAGCTCGCCTGGGAAACATCCAGAGAAGTCCAAGATAGTGTTTTTTAGACTGGCTGCCACGAGCTGAAACGAATGCAGCCAAGAGCGAGCGTCTGTGACTTACGGTTCAAGAGTTATTCACAGAAACATGGTTCTGAACTTTGCTGCCAGCCGCGAAAGCGAAAATAACCAAGATCGAGCGTCTAGGATTTACTTGTCAATAGCTCGCCTGGGAAACATCCAGAGAAGTCAAAGACAGTGCTTCTATACTAATTGCCAGGCGCTGAGACGAATGCCGCCAAGATCTAGCGTCTATGACTTACGGTTCAAGAATTAGCCTCAGAAACAGTGGGAAACAGTGCTTCTATACTAATTGCCAGGCGCTGAGACGAATGCCGCCAAGATCGAGCGTCTATGACTTACGGTTCAAGAATTAGCCTCAGAAACAGTGGTTCTGAACATGCTGCCAATAGCTCGCCTGGGAAACATCCAGAGAAGTCCAAGATTGTGTTTTTTAGACTGGCTGCCACGAGCTGAAACGAATGCAGCCAAGAGCGAGCGTCTGTGACTTACGGTTCAAAAGTTATTCACAGAAACATGGTTCTGAACTTTGCTGCCAGCCGCGAAAGCGAAAATAACCAAGATCGAGCGTCTAGGATTTACTTGTCAAAAGCTCGCCTGGGAAACATCCAGAGAAGTCAAAGACAGTGCTTCTATACTAATTGCCAGGCGCTGAGACGAATGCCGCCAAGATCTAGCGTCTATGACTTACGGTTCAAGAATTAGCCTCAGAAACAGTGGGAAACAGTACTTCTATACTAATTGCCAGGCGCTGAGACGAATGCCGCCAAGATCGAGCGTGTATGACTTACGGTTCAAGAATTAGCCTCAGAAACAGTGGTTCTGAACATGCTGCCAATAGCTCGCCTGGGAAACATCCAGAGAAGTCCAAGATTGTGTTTTTTAGACTGGCTGCCACGAGCTGAAACGAATGCAGCCAAGAGCGAGCGTCTGTGACTTACGGTTCAAAAGTTATTCACAGAAACATGGTTCTGAACTTTGCTGCCAGCCGCGGAAAGCGAAAATAACCAAGATCGAGCGTCTAGGATTTACTTGTCAATAGCTCGCCTGGGAAACATCCAGAGAAGTCAAAGACAGTGCTTCTATACTAATTGCCAGGCGCTGAGACGAATGCCGCCAAGATCTAGCGTCTATGACTTACGGTTCAAGAATTAGCCTCAGAAACAGTGGGAAACAGTGCTTCTATACTAATTGCCAGGCGCTGAGACGAATGCCGCCAAGATCGAGCGTCTATGACTTACGGTTCAAGAATTAGCCTCAGAAACAGTGGTTCTGAACATGCTGCCAATAGCTCGCCTGGGAAACATCCAGAGAAGTCCAAGATTGTGTTTTTTAGACTGGCTGCCACGAGCTGAAACGAATGCAGCCAAGAGCGAGCGTCTGTGACTTACGGTTCAAAAGTTATTCACAGAAACATGGTTCTGAACTTTGCTGCCAGCCGCGAAAGCGAAAATAACCAAGATCGAGCGTCTAGGATTTACTTGTCAATAGCTCGCCTGGGAAACATCCAGAGAAGTCAAAGACAGTGCTTCTATACTAATTGCCAGGCGCTGAGACGAATGCCGCCAAGATCTAGCGTCTATGACTTACGGTTCAAGAATTAGCCTCAGAAACAGTGGGAAACAGTGCTTCTATACTAATTGCCAGGCGCTGAGACGAATGCCGCCAAGATCGAGCGTCTATGACTTACGGTTCAAGAATTAGCCTCAGAAACAGTGGTTCTGAACATGCTGCCAATAGCTCGCCTGGGAAACATCCAGAGAAGTCCAAGATTGTGTTTTTTAGACTGGCTGCCACGAGCTGAAACGAATGCAGCCAAGAGCGAGCGTCTGTGACTTACGGTTCAAAAGTTATTCACAGAAACATGGTTCTGAACTTTGCTGCCAGCCGCGAAAGCGAAAATAACCAAGATCGAGCGTCTAGGATTTACTTGTCAAAAGCTCGCCTGGGAAACATCCAGAGAAGTCAAAGACAGTGCTTCTATACTAATTGCCAGGCGCTGAGACGAATGCCGCCAAGATCTAGCGTCTATGACTTACGGTTCAAGAATTAGCCTCAGAAACAGTGGGAAACAGTACTTCTATACTAATTGCCAGGCGCTGAGACGAATGCCGCCAAGATCGAGCGTGTATGACTTACGGTTCAAGAATTAGCCTCAGAAACAGTGGTTCTGAACATGCTGCCAATAGCTCGCCTGGGAAACATCCAGAGAAGTCCAAGATTGTGTTTTTTAGACTGGCTGCCACGAGCTGAAACGAATGCAGCCAAGAGCGAGCGTCTGTGACTTACGGTTCAAAAGTTATTCACAGAAACATGGTTCTGAACTTTGCTGCCAGCCGCGAAAGCGAAAATAACCAAGATCGAGCGTCTAGGATTTACTTGTCAATAGCTCGCCTGGGAAACATCCAGAGAAGTCAAAGACAGTGCTTCTATACTAATTGCCAGGCGCTGAGACGAATGCCGCCAAGATCTAGCGTCTATGACTTACGGTTCAAGAATTAGCCTCAGAAACAGTGGGAAACAGTGCTTCTATACTAATTGCCAGGCGCTGAGACGAATGCCGCCAAGATCGAGCGTCTATGACTTACGGTTCAAGAATTAGCCTCAGAAACAGTGGTTCTGAACATGCTGCCAATAGCTCGCCTGGGAAACATCCAGAGAAGTCCAAGATTGTGTTTTTTAGACTGGCTGCCACGAGCTGAAACGAATGCAGCCAAGAGCGAGCGTCTGTGACTTACGGTTCAAAAGTTATTCACAGAAACATGGTTCTGAACTTTGCTGCCAGCCGCGAAAGCGAAAATAACCAAGATCGAGCGTCTAGGATTTACTTGTCAATAGCTCGCCTGGGAAACATCCAGAGAAGTCAAAGACAGTGCTTCTATACTAATTGCCAGGCGCTGAGACGAATGCCGCCAAGATCTAGCGTCTATGACTTACGGTTCAAGAATTAGCCTCAGAAACAGTGGGAAACAGTGCTTCTATACTAATTGCCAGGCGCTGAGACGAATGCCGCCAAGATCGAGCGTCTATGACTTACGGTTCAAGAATTAGCCTCAGAAACAGTGGTTCTGAACATGCTGCCAATAGCTCGCCTGGGAAACATCCAGAGAAGTCCAAGATTGTGTTTTTTAGACTGGCTGCCACGAGCTGAAACGAATGCAGCCAAGAGCGAGCGTCTGTGACTTACGGTTCAAAAGTTATTCACAGAAACATGGTTCTGAACTTTGCTGCCAGCCGCGAAAGCGAAAATAACCAAGATCGAGCGTCTAGGATTTACTTGTCAAAAGCTCGCCTGGGAAACATCCAGAGAAGTCAAAGACAGTGCTTCTATACTAATTGCCAGGCGCTGAGACGAATGCCGCCAAGATCTAGCGTCTATGACTTACGGTTCAAGAATTAGCCTCAGAAACAGTGGGAAACAGTACTTCTATACTAATTGCCAGGCGCTGAGACGAATGCCGCCAAGATCGAGCGTGTATGACTTACGGTTCAAGAATTAGCCTCAGAAACAGTGGTTCTGAACATGCTGCCAATAGCTCGCCTGGGAAACATCCAGAGAAGTCCAAGATTGTGTTTTTTAGACTGGCTGCCACGAGCTGAAACGAATGCAGCCAAGAGCGAGCGTCTGTGACTTACGGTTCAAAAGTTATTCACAGAAACATGGTTCTGAACTTTGCTGCCAGCCGCGAAAGCGAAAATAACCAAGATCGAGCGTCTAGGATTTACTTGTCAATAGCTCGCCTGGGAAACATCCAGAGAAGTCAAAGACAGTGCTTCTATACTAATTGCCAGGCGCTGAGACGAATGCCGCCAAGATCTAGCGTCTATGACTTACGGTTCAAGAATTAGCCTCAGAAACAGTGGGAAACAGTGCTCCTATACTAATTGCCAGGCGCTGAGACGAATGCCGCCAAGATCGAGCGTCTATGACTTACGGTTCAAGAATTAGCCTCAGAAACAGTGGTTCTGAACATGCTGCCAATAGCTCGCCTGGGAAACATCCAGAGAAGTCCAAGATTGTGTTTTTTAGACTGGCTGCCACGAGCTGAAACGAATGCAGCCAAGAGCGAGCGTCTGTGACTTACGGTTCAAAAGTTATTCACAGAAACATGGTTCTGAACTTTGCTGCCAGCCGCGAAAGCGAAAATAACCAAGATCGAGCGTCTAGGATTTACTTGTCAATAGCTCGCCTGGGAAACATCCAGAGAAGTCAAAGACAGTGCTTCTATACTAATTGCCAGGCGCTGAGACGAATGCCGCCAAGATCTAGCGTCTATGACTTACGGTTCAAGAATTAGCCTCAGAAACAGTGGGAAACAGTGCTTCTATACTAATTGCCAGGCGCTGAGACGAATGCCGCCAAGATCGAGCGTCTATGACTTACGGTTCAAGAATTAGCCTCAGAAACAGTGGTTCTGAACATGCTGCCAATAGCTCGCCTGGGAAACATCCAGAGAAGTCCAAGATTGTGTTTTTTAGACTGGCTGCCACGAGCTGAAACGAATGCAGCCAAGAGCGAGCGTCTGTGACTTACGGTTCAAAAGTTATTCACAGAAACATGGTTCTGAACTTTGCTGCCAGCCGCGAAAGCGAAAATAACCAAGATCGAGCGTCTAGGATTTACTTGTCAAAAGCTCGCCTGGGAAACATCCAGAGAAGTCAAAGACAGTGCTTCTATACTAATTGCCAGGCGCTGAGACGAATGCCGCCAAGATCTTGCGTCTATGACTTACGGTTCAAGAATTAGCCTCAGAAACAGTGGGAAACAGTACTTCTATACTAATTGCCAGGCGCTGAGACGAATGCCGCCAAGATCGAGCGTGTATGACTTACGGTTCAAGAATTAGCCTCAGAAACAGTGGTTCTGAACATGCTGCCAATAGCTCGCCTGGGAAACATCCAGAGAAGTCCAAGATAGTGTTTTTTAGACTGGCTGCCACGAGCTGAAACGAATGCAGCCAAGAGCGAGCGTCTGTGACTTACGGTTCAAGAGTTATTCACAGAAACTTTCTGTGGTTCTGAACTTTGCTGCCAGCCGCGAAAGCGAAAATAACCAAGATCGAGCGTCTAGGATTTACTTGTCAATAGCTCGCCTGGGAAACATCCAGAGAAGTCAAAGACAGTGCTTCTATACTAATTTACTAGGCGCTGAGACGAATGCCGCCAAGATCTAGCGTCTATGACTTACGGTTCAAGAATTAGCCTCAGAAACAGTGGGAAACAGTACTTCTATACTAATTGCCAGGCGCTGAGACGAATGCCGCCAAGATCGAGCGTGTATGACTTACGGTTCAAGAATTAGCCTCAGAAACAGTGGTTCTGAACATGCTGCCAATAGCTCGCCTGGGAAAAATCCAGAGAAGTCCAAGATAGTGTTTTTTAGACTGGCTGCCACGAGCTGAAACGAATGCAGCCAAGAGCGAGCGTCTGTGACTTACGGTTCAAGAGTTATTCACAGAAACATGGTTCTGAACTTTGCTGCCAGCCGCGAAAGCGAAAATAACCAAGATCGAGCGTCTAGGATAAACTTGTCAATAGCTCGCCTGGGAAACATCCAGAGAAGTCAAAGACAGTGCTTCTATACTAATTGCCAGGCGCTGAGACGAATGCCGCCAAGATCGAGCGTGTATGACTTACGGTTCAAGAATTAGCCTCAGAAACAGTGGTTCTGAACATGCTGCCAATACCTCGCCTGGGAAAAATCCAGAGAAGTCCAAGATAGTGTTTTTTAGACTGGCTGCCACGAGCTGAAACGAATGCAGCCAAGAGCGAGCGTCTGTGACTTACGGTTCAAGAGTTATTCACAGAAACATGGTTCTGAACTTTGCTGCCAGCCGCGAAAGCGAAAATAACCAAGATCGAGCGTCTAGGATTTACTTGTCAATAGCTCGCCTGGGAAACATCCAGAGAAGTCAAAGACAGTGCTTCTATACTAATTGCCAGGCGCTGAGACGAATGGCGCCAAGATCGAGCGTCTAAGACTTACGGTTCAAGAATTAGCCTCAGAAATAGTGGTTCTGAACATGCTGCCAATTGCTCGCCTGGGAAACATCCAGAGAAGTCCAAGATAGTGTTTTTTAGACTGGCTGCCACGAGCTGAAACGAATGCAGCCAAGAGCGAGCGTCTGTGACTTACGGTTCAAGAGTTATTCACAGAAACATGGTTCTGAACTTTGCTGCCAGCCGCGAAAGCGAAAATAACCAAGATCGAGCGTCTAGGATTTACTTGTCAATAGCTCGCCTGGGAAACATCCAGAGAAGTCAAAGACAGTGCTTCTATACTGATTGCCAGGCGCTGAGACGAATGCCGCCAAGATCTAGCGTCTATGACTTACGGTTCAAGAATTAGCCTCAGAAACAGTGGGAAACAGTGCTTCTATACTAATTGCCAGGCGCTGAGACGAATGGCGAAAAAATCGAGCGTCTAAGACTTACGGTTCAAGAATTAGCCTCAGAAACAGTGGTTCTGAACATGCTGCCAATAGCTCGCCTGGGAAACATCCAGAGAAGTCCAAGATAGTGTTTTTTAGACGCGCTGCCACGAGCTGAAACGAATGCAGCCAAGAGCGAGCGTCTGTGACTTACGGTTCAAGAGTTATTCACAGAAACATGGTTCTGAACTTTGCTGCCAGCCGCGAAAGCGAAAATAACCAAGATCGAGCGTCTAGGATTTACTTGTCAATAGCTCGCCTGGGAAACATCCAGAGAAGTCAAAGACAGTGCTTCTATACTAATTGCCAGGCGCTGAGACGAATGCCGCCAAGATCTAGCGTCTATGACTTACGGTTCAAGAATTAGCCTCAGAAACAGTGGGAAACAGTGCTTCTATACTAATTGCCAGGCGCTGAGACGAATGGCGCCAAGATCGAGCGTCTAAGACTTACGGTTCAAGAATTAGCCTCAGAAACAGTGGTTCTGAACATGCTGCCAATAGCTCGCCTGGGAAACATCCAGACAAGTCCAAGATAGTGTTTTTTAGACGGGCTGCCACGAGCTGAAACGAATGCAGCAAGAGCGAGCGTCTGTGACTTACGGTTCAAGAGTTATTCACAGAAACATGGTTCTGAACTTTGCTGCCAGCCGCGAAAGCGAAAATAACCAAGATCGAGCGTCTAGGATTTACTTGTCAATAGCTCGCCTGGGAAACATCCAGAGAAGTCAAAGACAGTGCTTCTATACTAATTGCCAGGCGCTGAGACGAATGCCGCCAAGATCTAGCGTCTATGACTTACGGTTCAAGAATTAGCCTCAGAAACAGTTGGAAACAGTGCTTCTATACTAATTGCCAGGCGCTGAGACGAATGCCGCCAAGATCGAGCGTCTATGACTTACGGTTCAAGAATTAGCCTCAGAAACAGTGGTTCTGAACATGCTGCCAATAGCTCGCCTGGGAAACATCCAGAGAAGTCCAAGATTGTGTTTTTTAGACTGGCTGCCACGAGCTGAAACGAATGCAGCCAAGAGCGAGAGTCTGTGACTTACGGTTCAAGAGTTATTCACAGAAACATGGTTCTGAACTTTGCTGCCAGCCGCGAAAGCGAAAATAACCAAGATCGAGCGTCTAGGATTTACTTGTCAATAGCTCGCCTGGGAAACATCCAGAGAAGTCAAAGACAGTGCTTCTATACTAATTGCCAGGCGCTGAGACGAATGCCGCCAAGATCTAGCGTCTATGACTTACGGTTCAAGAATTAGCCTCAGAAACAGTGGGAAACAGTGCTTCTATACTAATTGCCAGGCGCTGAGACGAATGCCGCCAAGATCGAGCGTCTATGACTTACGGTTCAAGAATTAGCCTCAGAAACAGTGGTTCTGACCATGCTGCCAATTGCTCGCCTGGGAAACATCCAGAGAAGTCCAAGATAGTGTTTTTAGACGGGCTGCCACGAGCTGAAACGAATGCAGCCAAGAGCGAGCGTCTGTGACTTACGGTTCAAGAGTTATTCACAGAAACATGGTTCTGAACTTTGCTGCCAGCCGCGAAAGCGAAAATAACCAAGATCGAGCGTCTAGGATTTACTTGTCAATAGCTCGCCTGGGAAACATCCAGAGAAGTCAAAGACAGTGCTTCTATACTAATTGCCAGGCGCTGAGACGAATGCCGCCAAGATCTAGCGTCTATGACTTACGGTTCAAGAATTAGCCTCAGAAACAGTGGGAAACAGTGCTTCTATACTAATTGCCAGGCGCTGAGACGAATGCCGCCAAGATCGAGCGTCTATGACTTACGGTTCAAGAATTAGCCTCAGAAACAGTGGTTCTGAACATGCTGCCAATTGCTCGCCTGGGAAACATCCAGAGAAGTCCAAGATAGTGTTTTTTAGACGGGCTGCCGCGAGCTGAAACGAATGCAGCCAAGAGCGAGCGTCTGTGACTTACGGTTCAAGAGTTATTCACAGAAACTTTCTGTGGTTCTGAACTTTGCTGCCAGCCGCGAAAGCGAAAATAACCAAGATCGAGCGTCTAGGATTTACTTGTCAATAGCTCGCCTGGGAAACATCCAGAGAAGTCAAAGACAGTGCTTCTATACTAATTTACTAATTGCCAGGCGCTGAGACGAATGCCGCCAACATCTAGCGTCTATGACTTACGGTTCAAGAATTAGCCTCAGAAACAGTGGGAGACAGTGCTTCTATACTAATTGCCAGGCGCTGAGACGAATGCCGCCAAGCTAGAGCGTCTAAGACTTACGGTTCAAGAATTAGCCTCAGAAACAGTGGTTCTGAACATGCTGCCAATAGCTCGCCTGGGAAACATCCAGAGAAGTCCAAGATAGTGTTTTTTAGACTGGCTGCCACGAGCTGAAACGAATGCAGCCAAGAGCGAGCGTCTGTGACTTACGGTTCAAGAGTTATTCACAGAAACATGGTTCTGAACTTTGCTGCCAGCCGCGAAAGCGAAAATAACCAAGATCGAGCGTCTAGGATTTACTTGTCAATAGCTCGCCTGGGAAACATCCAGAGAAGTCAAAGACAGTGCTTCTATACTAATTGCCAGGCGCTGAGACGAATGCCGCCAAGATCTAGCGTCTATGACTTACGGTTCAAGAATTAGCCTCAGAAACAGTGGGAAACAGTGCTTCTATATTAATTGCCAGGCGCTGAGACGAATGCCGCCAAGCTCGAGCGTCTAAGACTTACGGTTCAAGAATTAGCCTCAGAAACAGTGGTTCTGAACATGCTGCCAATAGCTCGCCTGGGAAACATCCAGAGAAGTCCAAGATAGTGTTTTTTAGACTGGCTGCCACGAGCTGAAACGAATGCAGCCAAGAGCGAGCGTCTGTGACTTACGGTTCAAGAGTTATTCACAGAAACATGGTTCTGAACTTTGCTGCCAGCCGCGAAAGCGAAAATAACCAAGATCGAGCGTCTAGGATTTACTTGTCAATAGCTCGCCTGGGAAACATCCAGAGAAGTCAAAGACAGTGCTTCTATACTAATTGCCAGGCGCTGAGACGAATGCCGCCAAGATCTAGCGTCTATGACTTACGGTTCAAGAATTAGCCTCAGAAACAGTGGGAAACAGTGCTTCTATACTAATTGCCAGGCGCTGAGACGAATGCCGCCAAGATCGAGCGTGTATGACTTACGGTTCAAGAATTAGCCTCAGAAACAGTGGTTCTGAACATGCTGCCAATAGCTCGCCTGGGAAACATCCAGAGAAGTCCAAGATTGTGTTTTTTAGACTGGCTGCCACGAGCTGAAACGAATGCAGCCAAGAGCGAGCGTCTGTGACTTACGGTTCAAGAGTTATTCACAGAAACATGGTTCTGAACTTTGCTGCCAGCCGCGAAAGCGAAAATAACCAAGATCGAGCGTCTAGGATTTACTTGTCAATAGCTCGCCTGGGAAACATCCAGAGAAGTCAAAGACAGTGCTTCTATACTAATTGCCAGGCGCTGAGACGAATGCCGCCAAGATCTAGCGTCTATGACTTACGGTTCAAGAATTAGCCTCAGAAACAGTGGGAAACAGTGCTTCTATACTAATTGCCAGGCGCTGAGACGAATGCCGCCAAGATCGAGCGTGTATGACTTACGGTTCAAGAATTAGCCTCAGAAACAGTGGTTCTGAACATGCTGCCAATAGCTCGCCTGGGAAACATCCAGAGAAGTCCAAGATTGTGTTTTTTAGACTGGCTGCCACGAGCTGAAACGAATGCAGCCAAGAGCGAGCGTCTGTGACTTACGGTTCAAGAGTTATTCACAGAAACATGGTTCTGAACTTTGCTGCCAGCCGCGAAAGCGAAAATAACCAAGATCGAGCGTCTAGGATTTACTTGTCAATAGCTCGCCTGGGAAACATCCAGAGAAGTCAAAGACAGTGCTTCTATACTAATTGCCAGGCGCTGAGACGAATGCCGCCAAGATCTAGCGTCTATGACTTACGGTTCAAGAATTAGCCTCAGAAACAGTGGGAAACAGTGCTTCTATACTAATTGCCAGGCGCTGAGACGAATGCCGCCAAGATCGAGCGTGTATGACTTACGGTTCAAGAATTAGCCTCAGAAACAGTGGTTCTGAACATGCTGCCAATAGCTCGCCTGGGAAACATCCAGAGAAGTCCAAGATTGTGTTTTTTAGACTGGCTGCCACGAGCTGAAACGAATGCAGCCAAGAGCGAGCGTCTGTGACTTACGGTTCAAGAGTTATTCACAGAAACATGGTTCTGAACTTTGCTGCCAGCCGCGAAAGCGAAAATAACCAAGATCGAGCGTCTAGGATTTACTTGTCAATAGCTCGCCTGGGAAACATCCAGAGAAGTCAAAGACAGTGCTTCTATACTAATTGCCAGGCGCTGAGACGAATGCCGCCAAGATCTAGCGTCTATGACTTACGGTTCAAGAATTAGCCTCAGAAACAGTGGGAAACAGTGCTTCTATACTAATTGCCAGGCGCTGAGACGAATGCCGCCAAGATCGAGCGTGTATGACTTACGGTTCAAGAATTAGCCTCAGAAACAGTGGTTCTGAACATGCTGCCAATAGCTCGCCTGGGAAACATCCAGAGAAGTCCAAGATTGTGTTTTTTAGACTGGCTGCCACGAGCTGAAACGAATGCAGCCAAGAGCGAGCGTCTGTGACTTACGGTTCAAGAGTTATTCACAGAAACATGGTTCTGAACTTTGCTGCCAGCCGCGAAAGCGAAAATAACCAAGATCGAGCGTCTAGGATTTACTTGTCAATAGCTCGCCTGGGAAACATCCAGAGAAGTCAAAGACAGTGCTTCTATACTAATTGCCAGGCGCTGAGACGAATGCCGCCAAGATCTAGCGTCTATGACTTACGGTTCAAGAATTAGCCTCAGAAACAGTGGGAAACAGTGCTTCTATACTAATTGCCAGGCGCTGAGACGACTGCCGCCAAGATCGAGCGTCTATGACTTACGGTTCAAGAATTAGCCTCAGAAACAGTGGTTCTGAACATGCTGCCAATTGCTCGCCTGGGAAACATCCAGAGAAGTCCAAGATAGTGTTTTTTAGACGGGCTGCCGCGAGCTGAAACGAATGCAGCCAAGAGCGAGCGTCTGTGACTTACGGTTCAAGAGTTATTCACAGAAACTTTCTGTGGTTCTGAACTTTGCTGCCAGCCGCGAAAGCGAAAATAACCAAGATCGAGCGTCTAGGATTTACTTGTCAATAGCTCGCCTGGGAAACATCCAGAGAAGTCAAAGACAGTGCTTCTATACTAATTTACTAATTGCCAGGCGCTGAGACGAATGCCGCCAACATCTAGCGTCTATGACTTACGGTTCAAGAATTAGCCTCAGAAACAGTGGGAGACAGTGCTTCTATACTAATTGCCAGGCGCTGAGACGAATGCCGCCAAGCTAGAGCGTCTAAGACTTACGGTTCAAGAATTAGCCTCAGAAACAGTGGTTCTGAACATGCTGCCAATAGCTCGCCTGGGAAACATCCAGAGAAGTCCAAGATAGTGTTTTTTAGACTGGCTGCCACGAGCTGAAACGAATGCAGCCAAGAGCGAGCGTCTGTGACTTACGGTTCAAGAGTTATTCACAGAAACATGGTTCTGAACTTTGCTGCCAGCCGCGAAAGCGAAAATAACCAAGATCGAGCGTCTAGGATTTACTTGTCAATAGCTCGCCTGGGAAACATCCAGAGAAGTCAAAGACAGTGCTTCTATACTAATTGCCAGGCGCTGAGACGAATGCCGCCAAGATCTAGCGTCTATGACTTACGGTTCAAGAATTAGCCTCAGAAACAGTGGGAAACAGTGCTTCTATATTAATTGCCAGGCGCTGAGACGAATGCCGCCAAGCTCGAGCGTCTAAGACTTACGGTTCAAGAATTAGCCTCAGAAACAGTGGTTCTGAACATGCTGCCAATAGCTCGCCTGGGAAACATCCAGAGAAGTCCAAGATAGTGTTTTTTAGACTGGCTGCCACGAGCTGAAACGAATGCAGCCAAGAGCGAGCGTCTGTGACTTACGGTTCAAGAGTTATTCACAGAAACATGGTTCTGAACTTTGCTGCCAGCCGCGAAAGCGAAAATAACCAAGATCGAGCGTCTAGGATTTACTTGTCAATAGCTCGCCTGGGAAACATCCAGAGAAGTCAAAGACAGTGCTTCTATACTAATTGCCAGGCGCTGAGACGAATGCCGCCAAGATCTAGCGTCTATGACTTACGGTTCAAGAATTAGCCTCAGAAACAGTGGGAAACAGTGCTTCTATACTAATTGCCAGGCGCTGAGACGAATGCCGCCAAGATCGAGCGTGTATGACTTACGGTTCAAGAATTAGCCTCAGAAACAGTGGTTCTGAACATGCTGCCAATAGCCCGCCTGGGAAACATCCAGAGAAGTCCAAGATTGTGTTTTTTAGACTGGCTGCCACGAGCTGAAACGAATGCAGCCAAGAGCGAGCGTCTGTGACTTACGGTTCAAAAGTTATTCACAGAAACATGGTTCTGAACTTTGCTGCCAGCCGCGAAAGCGAAAATAACCAAGATCGAGCGTCTAGGATTTACTTGTCAATAGCTCGCCTGGGAAACATCCAGAGAAGTCAAAGACAGTGCTTCTATACTAATTGCCAGGCGCTGAGACGAATGCCGCCAAGATCTAGCGTCTATGACTTACGGTTCAAGAATTAGCCTCAGAAACAGTGGGAAACAGTGCTTCTATACTAATTGCCAGGCGCTGAGACGAATGCCGCCAAGATCTAGCGTCTATGACTTACGGTTCAAGAATTAGCCTCAGAAACATTGGTTCTGAACATGCTGCCAATAGCTCGCCTGGGAAACATCCAGAGAAGTCCAAGATAGTGTTTTTTAGACTGGCTGCCACGAGCTGAAACGAATGCAGCCAAGAGCGAGCGTCTGTGACTTACGGTTCAAGAGTTATTCACAGAAACATGGTTCTGAACTTTGCTGCCAGCCGCGAAAGCGAAAATAACCAAGATCGAGCGTCTAGGATTTACTTGTCAATAGCTCGCCTGGGAAACATCCAGAGAAGTCAAAGACAGTGCTTCTATACTAATTGCCAGGCGCTGAGACGAATGCCGCCAAGATCTAGCGTCTATGACTTACGGTTCAAGAATTAGCCTCAGAAACAGTGGGAAACAGTACTTCTATACTAATTGCCAGGCGCTGAGACGAATGCCGCCAAGATCGAGCGTGTATGACTTACGGTTCAAGAATTAGCCTCAGAAACAGTGGTTCTGAACATGCTGCCAATAGCTCGCCTGGGAAAAATCCAGAGAAGTCCAAGATAGTGTTTTTTAGACTGGCTGCCACGAGCTGAAACGAATGCAGCCAAGAGCGAGCGTCTGTGACTTACGGTTCAAAAGTTATTCACAGAAACATGGTTCTGAACTTTGCTGCCAGCCGCGAAAGCGAAAATAACCAAGATCGAGCGTCTAGGATTTACTTGTCAATAGCTCGCCTGGGAAACATCCAGAGAAGTCAAAGACAGTGCTTCTATACTAATTGCCAGGCGCTGAGACGAATGCCGCCAAGATCTAGCGTCTATGACTTACGGTTCAAGAATTAGCCTCAGAAACAGTGGGAAACAGTGCTTCTATACTAATTGCCAGGCGCTGAGACGAATGCCGCCAAGATCGAGCGTGTATGACTTACGGTTCAAGAATTAGCCTCAGAAACAGTGGTTCTGAACATGCTGCCAATAGCTCGCCTGGGAAACATCCAGATAAGTCCAAGATTGTGTTTTTTAGACTGGCTGCCACGAGCTGAAACGAATGCAGCCAAGAGCGAGCGTCTGTGACTTACGGTTCAAAAGTTATTCACAGAAACATGGTTCTGAACTTTGCTGCCAGCCGCGAAAGCGAAAATAACCAAGATCGAGCGTCTAGGATTTACTTGTCAATAGCTCGCCTGGGAAACATCCAGAGAAGTCAAAGACAGTGCTTCTATACTAATTGCCAGGCGCTGAGACGAATGCCGCCAAGATCTAGCGTCTATGACTTACGGTTCAAGAATTAGCCTCAGAAACAGTGGGAAACAGTGCTTCTATACTAATTGCCAGGCGCTGAGACGAATGCCGCCAAGATCGAGCGTCTATGACTTACGGTTCAAGAATTAGCCTCAGATACAGTGGTTCTGAACATGCTGCCAATAGCTCGTCTGGGAAACATCCAGAGAAGTCCAAGATAGTGTTTTTTAGACTGGCTGCCACGAGCTGAAACGAATGCAGCCAAGAGCGAGCGTCTGTGACTTACGGTTCAAGAGTTATTCACAGAAACATGGTTCTGAACTTTGCTGCCAGCCGCGAAAGCGAAAATAACCAAGATCGAGCGTCTAGGATTTACTTGTCAATAGCTCGCCTGGGAAACATCCAGAGAAGTCAAAGACAGTGCTTCTATACTAATTGCCAGGCGCTGAGACGAATGCCGCCAAGATCTAGCGTCTATGACTTACGGTTCAAGAATTAGCCTCAGAAACAGTGGGAAACAGTGCTTCTATACTAATTGCCAGGCGCTGAGACGAATGCCGCCAAGATCGAGCGTCTATGACTTACGGTTCAAGAATTAATCTCAGAAACAGTGGTTCTGAACATGCTGCCAATAGCTCGCCTGGGAAACATCCAGAGAAGTCCAAGATTGTGTTTTTTAGACTGGCTGCCACGAGCTGAAACGAATGCAGCCAAGAGCGAGCGTCTGTGACTTACGGTTCAAAAGTTATTCACAGAAACATGGTTCTGAACTTTGCTGCCAGCCGCGAAAGCGAAAATAACCAAGATCGAGCGTCTAGGATTTACTTGTCAAAAGCTCGCCTGGGAAACATCCAGAGAAGTCAAAGACAGTGCTTCTATACTAATTGCCAGGCGCTGAGACGAATGCCGCCAAGATCTAGCGTCTATGACTTACGGTTCAAGAATTAGCCTCAGAAACAGTGGGAAACAGTGCTTCTATACTAATTGCCAGGCGCTGAGACGAATGCCGCCAAGATCGAGCGTGTATGACTTACGGTTCAAGAATTAGCCTCAGAAACAGTGGTTCTGAACATGCTGCCAATAGCTCGCCTGGGAAACATCCAGAGAAGTCCAAGATTGTGTTTTTTAGACTGGCTGCCACGAGCTGAAACGAATGCAGCCAAGAGCGAGCGTCTGTGACTTACGGTTCAAAAGTTATTCACAGAAACATGGTTCTGAACTTTGCTGCCAGCCGCGAAAGCGAAAATAACCAAGATCGAGCGTCTAGGATTTACTTGTCAATAGCTCGCCTGGGAAACATCCAGAGAAGTCAAAGACAGTGCTTCTATACTAATTGCCAGGCGCTGAGACGAATGCCGCCAAGATCTAGCGTCTATGACTTACGGTTCAAGAATTAGCCTCAGAAACAGTGGGAAACAGTGCTTCTATACTAATTGCCAGGCGCTGAGACGAATGCCGCCAAGATCGAGCGTCTATGACTTACGGTTCAAGAATTAGCCTCAGAAACAGTGGTTCTGAACATGCTGCCAATAGCTCGTCTGGGAAACATCCAGAGAAGTCCAAGATAGTGTTTTTTAGACTGGCTGCCACGAGCTGAAACGAATGCAGCCAAGAGCGAGCGTCTGTGACTTACGGTTCAAGAGTTATTCACAGAAACATGGTTCTGAACTTTGCTGCCAGCCGCGAAAGCGAAAATAACCAAGATCGAGCGTCTAGGATTTACTTGTCAATAGCTCGCCTGGGAAACATCCAGAGAAGTCAAAGACAGTGCTTCTATACTAATTGCCAGACGCTGAGACGAATGCCGCCAAGATCTAGCGTCTATGACTTACGGTTCAAGAATTAGCCTCAGAAACAGTGGGAAACAGTGCTTCTATACTAATTGCCAGGCGCTGAGACGAATGCCGCCAAGATCTAGCGTCTATGACTTACGGTTCAAGAATTAGCCTCAGAAACATTGGTTCTGAACATGCTGCCAATAGCTCGACTGGGAAACATCCAGAGAAGTCCAAGATAGTGTTTTTTAGACTGGCTGCCACGAGCTGAAACGAATGCAGCCAAGAGCGAGCGTCTGTGACTTACGGTTCAAGAGTTATTCACAGAAACATGGTTCTGAACTTTGCTGCCAGCCGCGAAAGCGAAAATAACCAAGATCGAGCGTCTAGGATTTACTTGTCAATAGCTCGCCTGGGAAACATCCAGAGAAGTCAAAGACAGTGCTTCTATACTAATTGCCAGGCGCTGAGACGAATGCCGCCAAGATCTAGCGTCTATGACTTACGGTTCAAGAATTAGCCTCAGAAACAGTGGGAAACAGTGCTTCTATACTAATTGCCAGGCGCTGAGACGAATGCCGCCAAGATCGAGCGTCTATGACTTACGGTTCAAGAATTAGCCTCAGAAACAGTGGTTCTGAACATGCTGCCAATAGCTCGTCTGGGAAACATCCAGAGAAGTCCAAGATAGTGTTTTTTAGACTGGCTGCCACGAGCTGAAACGAATGCAGCCAAGAGCGAGCGTCTGTGACTTACGGTTCAAGAGTTATTCACAGAAACATGGTTCTGAACTTTGCTGCCAGCCGCGAAAGCGAAAATAACCAAGATCGAGCGTCTAGGATTTACTTGTCAATAGCTCGCCTGGGAAACATCCAGAGAAGTCAAAGACAGTGGTTCTATACTAATTGCCAGGCGCTGAGACGAATGCCGCCAAGATCTAGCGTCTATGACTTATGGTTCAAGAATTAGCCTCAGAAACAGTGGGAAACAGTGCTTCTATACTAATTGCCAGGCGCTGAGACGAATGCCGCCAAGATCGAGCGTGTATGACTTACGGTTCAAGAATTAGCCTCAGAAACAGTGGTTCTGAACATGCTGCCAATAGCTCGCCTGGGAAACATCCAGAGAAGTCCAAGATTGTGTTTTTTAGACTGGCTGCCACGAGCTGAAACGAATGCAGCCAAGAGCGAGCGTTTGTGACTTACGGTTCAAAAGTTATTCACAGAAACATGGTTCTGAACTTTGCTGCCAGCCGCGAAAGCGAAAATAACCAAGATCGAGCGTCTAGGATTTACTTGTCAATAGCTCGCCTGGGAAACATCCAGAGAAGTCAAAGACAGTGCTTCTATACTAATTGCCAGGCGCTGAGACGAATGCCGCCAAGATCTAGCGTCTATGACTTACGGTTCAAGAATTAGCCTCAGAAACAGTGGGAAACAGTGCTTCTATACTAATTGCCAGGCGCTGAGACGAATGCCGCCAAGATCGAGCGTGTATGACTTACGGTTCAAGAATTAGCCTCAGAAACAGTGGTTCTGAACATGCTGCCAATAGCTCGCCTGGGAAACATCCAGAGAAGTCCAAGATTGTGTTTTTTAGACTGGCTGCCACGAGCTGAAACGAATGCAGCCAAGAGCGAGCGTCTGTGACTTACGGTTCAAAAGTTATTCACAGAAACATGGTTCTGAACTTTGCTGCCAGCCGCGAAAGCGAAAATAACCAAGATCGAGCGTCTAGGATTAACTTGTCAATAGCTCGCCTGGGAAACATCCAGAGAAGTCAAAGACAGTGCTTCTATACTAATTGCCAGGCGCTGAGACGAATGCCGCCAAGATCTAGCGTCTATGACTTACGGTTCAAGAATTAGCCTCAGAAACAGTGGGAAACAGTGCTTCTATACTAATTGCCAGGCGCTGAGACGAATGCCGCCAAGATCGAGCGTCTATGACTTACGGTTCAAGAATTAGCCTCAGAAACAGTGGTTCTGAACATGCTGCCAATAGCTCGCCTGGGAAACATCCAGAGAAGTCCAAGATTGTGTTTTTTTAGACTGGCTGCCACGAGCTGAAACGAATGCAGCCAAGAGCGAGCGTCTGTGACTTACGGTTCAAAAGTTATTCACAGAAACATGGTTCTGAACTTTGCTGCCAGCCGCGAAAGCGAAAATAACCAAGATCGAGCGTCTAGGATTTACTTGTCAAAAGCTCGCCTGGGAAACATCCAGAGAAGTCAAAGACAGTGCTTCTATACTAATTGCCAGGCGCTGAGACGAATGCCGCCAAGATCTAGCGTCTATGACTTACGGTTCAAGAATTAGCCTCAGAAACAGTGGGAAACAGTGCTTCTATACTAATTGCCAGGCGCTGAGACGAATGCCGCCAAGATCGAGCGTGTATGACTTACGGTTCAAGAATTAGCCTCAGAAACAGTGGTTCTGAACATGCTGCCAATAGCTCGCCTGGGAAACATCCAGAGAAGTCCAAGATTGAGTTTTTTAGACTGGCTGCCACGAGCTGAAACGAATGCAGCCAAGAGCGAGCGTCTGTGACTTACGGTTCAAAAGTTATTCACAGAAACATGGTTCTGAACTTTGCTGCCAGCCGCGAAAGCGAAAATAACCAAGATCGAGCGTCTAGGATTTACTTGTCAATAGCTCGCCTGGGAAACATCCAGAGAAGTCAAAGACAGTGCTTCTATACTAATTGCCAGGCGCTGAGACGAATGCCGCCAAGATCTAGCGTCTATGACTTACGGTTCAAGAATTAGCCTCAGAAACAGTGGGAAACAGTGCTTCTATACTAATTGCCAGGCGCTGAGACGAATGCCGCCAAGATCGAGCGTCTATGACTTACGGTTCAAGAATTAGTCTCAGAAACAGTGGTTCTGAACATGCTGCCAATAGCTCGCCTGGGAAACATCCAGAGAAGTCCAAGATTGTGTTTTTTAGACTGGCTGCCACGAGCTGAAACGAATGCAGCCAAGAGCGAGCGTCTGTGACTTACGGTTCAAAAGTTATTCACAGAAACATGGTTCTGAACTTTGCTGCCAGCCGCGAAAGCGAAAATAACCAAGATCGAGCGTCTAGGATTTACTTGTCAAAAGCTCGCCTGGGAAACATCCAGAGAAGTCAAAGACAGTGCTTCTATACTAATTGCCAGGCGCTGAGACGAATGCCGCCAAGATCTAGCGTCTATGACTTACGGTTCAAGAATTAGCCTCAGAAACAGTGGGAAACAGTGCTTCTATACTAATTGCCAGGCGCTGAGACGAATGCCGCCAAGATCGAGCGTGTATGACTTACGGTTCAAGAATTAGCCTCAGAAACAGTGGTTCTGAACATGCTGCCAATAGCTCGCCTGGGAAACATCCAGAGAAGTCCAAGATTGTGTTTTTTAGACTGGCTGCCACGAGCTGAAACGAATGCAGCCAAGAGCGAGCGTCTGTGACTTACGGTTCAAGAGTTATTCACAGAAACATGGTTCTGAACTTTGCTGCCAGCCGCGAAAGCAAAAATAACCAAGATCGAGCGTCTAGGATTTACTTGTCAATAGCTCGCCTGGGAAACATCCAGAGAAGTCAAAGACAGTGCTTCTATACTAATTGCCAGGCGCTGAGACGAATGCCGCCAAGATCTAGCGTCTATGTCTTACGGTTCAAGAATTAGCCTCAGAAACAGTGGGAAACAGTACTTCTATACTAATTGCCAGGCGCTGAGACGAATGCCGCCAATATCGAGCGTGTATGACTTACGGTTCAAGAATTAGCCTCAGAAACAGTGGTTCTGAACATGCTGCCAATAGCTCGCCTGGGAAAAATCCAGAGAAGTCCAAGATAGTGTTTTTTAGACTGGCTGCCACGAGCTGAAACGAATGCAGCCAAGAGCGAGCGTCTGTGACTTACGGTTCAAGAGTTATTCACAGAAACATGGTTCTGAACTTTGCTGCCAGCCGCGAAAGCGAAAATAACCAAGATCGAGCGTCTAGGATTTACTTGTCAATAGCTCGCCTGGGAAACATCCAGAGAAGTCAAAGACAGTGCTTCTATACTAATTGCCAGGCGCTGAGACGAATGCCGCCAAGATCTAGCGTCTATGACTTACGGTTCAAGAATTAGCCTCAGAAACAGTGGGAAACAGTGCTTCTATACTAATTGCCAGGCGCTGAGACGAATGCCGCCAAGATCGAGCGTGTATGACTTACGGTTCAAGAATTAGCCTCAGAAACAGTGGTTCTGAACATGCTGCCAATAGCTCGCCTGGGAAACATCCAGAGAAGTCCAAGATTGTGTTTTTTAGACTGGCTGCCACGAGCTGAAACGAATGCAGCCAAGAGCGAGCGTCTGTGACTTACGGTTCAAAAGTTATTCACAGAAACATGGTTCTGAACTTTGCTGCCAGCCGCGAAAGCGAAAATAACCAAGATCGAGCGTCTAGGATTTACTTGTCAATAGCTCGCCTGGGAAACATCCAGAGAAGTCAAAGACAGTGCTTCTATACTAATTGCCAGGCGCTGAGACGAATGCCGCCAAGATCTAGCGTCTATGACTTACGGTTCAAGAATTAGCCTCAGAAACAGTGGGAAACAGTGCTTCTATACTAATTGCCAGGCGCTGAGACGAATGCCGCCAAGATCGAGCGTCTATGACTTACGGTTCAAGAATTAGTCTCAGAAACAGTGGTTCTGAACATGCTGCCAATAGCTCGCCTGGGAAACATCCAGAGAAGTCCAAGATTGTGTTTTTTAGAATGGCTGCCACGAGCTGAAACGAATGCAGCCAAGAGCGAGCGTCTGTGACTTACGGTTCAAAAGTTATTCACAGAAACATGGTTCTGAACTTTGCTGCCAGCCGCGAAAGCGAAAATAACCAAGATCGAGCGTCTAGGATTTACTTGTCAAAAGCTCGCCTGGGAAACATCCAGAGAAGTCAAAGACAGTGCTTCTATACTAATTGCCAGGCGCTGAGACGAATGCCGCCAAGATCTAGCGTCTATGACTTACGGTTCAAGAATTAGCCTCAGAAACAGTGGGAAACAGTGCTTCTATACTAATTGCCAGGCGCTGAGACGAATGCCGCCAAGATCGAGCGTCTATGACTTACGGTTCAAGAATTAGCCTCAGAAACAGTGGTTCTGAACATGCTGCCAATAGCTCGCCTGGGAAACATCCAGAGAAGTCCAAGATAGTGTTTTTTAGACTGGCTGCCACGAGCTGAAACGAATGCAGCCAAGAGCGAGCGTCTGTGACTTACGGTTCAAAAGTTATTCACAGAAACATGGTTCTGAACTTTGCTGCCAGCCGCGAAAGCGAAAATAACCAAGATCGAGCGTCTAGGATTTACTTGTCAAAAGCTCGCCTGGGAAACATCCAGAGAAGTCAAAGACAGTGCTTCTATACTAATTGCCAGGCGCTGAGACGAATGCCGCCAAGATCTAGCGTCTATGACTTACGGTTCAAGAATTAGCCTCAGAAACAGTGGGAAACAGTGCTTCTATACTAATTGCCAGGCGCTGAGACGAATGCCGCCAAGATCGAGCGTCTATGACTTACGGTTCAAGAATTAGCCTCAGAAACAGTGGTTCTGAACATGCTGCCAATAGCTCGTCTGGGAAACATCCAGAGAAGTCCAAGATAGTGTTTTTTAGACTGGCTGCCACGAGCTGAAACGAATGCAGCCAAGAGCGAGCGTCTGTGACTTACGGTTCAAAAGTTATTCACAGAAACATGGTTCTGAACTTTGCTGCCAGCCGCGAAAGCGAAAATAACCAAGATCGAGCGTCTAGGATTTACTTGTCAAAAGCTCGCCTGGGAAACATCCAGAGAAGTCAAAGACAGTGCTTCTATACTAATTGCCAGGCGCTGAGACGAATGCCGCCAAGATCTAGCGTCTATGACTTACGGTTCAAGAATTAGCCTCAGAAACAGTGGGAAACAGTGCTTCTATACTAATTGCCAGGCGCTGAGACGAATGCCGCCAAGATCGAGCGTCTATGACTTACGGTTCAAGAATTAGCCTCAGAAACAGTGGTTCTGAACATGCTGCCAATAGCTCGCCTGGGAAACATCCAGAGAAGTCCAAGATTGTGTTTTTTAGACTGGCTGCCACGAGCTGAAACGAATGCAGCCAAGAGCGAGCGTCTGTGACTTACGGTTCAAAAGTTATTCACAGAAACATGGTTCTGAACTTTGCTGCCAGCCGCGAAAGCGAAAATAACCAAGATCGAGCGTCTAGGATTTACTTGTCAAAAGCTCGCCTGGGAAACATCCAGAGAAGTCAAAGACAGTGCTTCTATACTAATTGCCAGGCGCTGAGACGAATGCCGCCAAGATCTAGCGTCTATGACTTACGGTTCAAGAATTAGCCTCAGAAACAGTGGGAAACAGTGCTACTATACTAATTGCCAGGCGCTGAGACGAATGCCGCCAAGATCGAGCGTGTATGACTTACGGTTCAAGAATTAGCCTCAGAAACAGTGGTTCTGAACATGCTGCCAATAGCTCGCCTGGGAAACATCCAGAGAAGTCCAAGATTGTGTTTTTTAGACTGGCTGCCACGAGCTGAAACGAATGCAGCCAAGAGCGAGCGTCTGTGACTTACGGTTCAAAAGTTATTCACAGAAACATGGTTCTGAACTTTGCTGCCAGCCGCGAAAGCGAAAATAACCAAGATCGAGCGTCTAGGATTAACTTGTCAATAGCTCGCCTGGGAAACATCCAGAGAAGTCAAAGACAGTGCTTCTATACTAATTGCCAGGCGCTGAGACGAATGCCGCCAAGATCTAGCGTCTATGACTTACGGTTCAAGAATTAGCCTCAGAAACAGTGGGAAACAGTGCTTCTATACTAATTGCCAGGCGCTGAGACGAATGCCGCCAAGATCGAGCGTCTATGACTTACGGTTCAAGAATTAGCCTCAGAAACAGTGGTTCTGAACATGCTGCCAATAGCTCGCCTGGGAAACATCCAGAGAAGTCCAAGATTGTGTTTTTTTAGACTGGCTGCCACGAGCTGAAACGAATGCAGCCAAGAGCGAGCGTCTGTGACTTACGGTTCAAAAGTTATTCACAGAAACATGGTTCTGAACTTTGCTGCCAGCCGCGAAAGCGAAAATAACCAAGATCGAGCGTCTAGGATTTACTTGTCAAAAGCTCGCCTGGGAAACATCCAGAGAAGTCAAAGACAGTGCTTCTATACTAATTGCCAGGCGCTGAGACGAATGCCGCCAAGATCTAGCGTCTATGACTTACGGTTCAAGAATTAGCCTCAGAAACAGTGGGAAACAGTGCTTCTATACTAATTGCCAGGCGCTGAGACGAATGCCGCCAAGATCGAGCGTGTATGACTTACGGTTCAAGAATTAGCCTCAGAAACAGTGGTTCTGAACATGCTGCCAATAGCTCGCCTGGGAAACATCCAGAGAAGTCCAAGATTGAGTTTTTTAGACTGGCTGCCACGAGCTGAAACGAATGCAGCCAAGAGCGAGCGTCTGTGACTTACGGTTCAAAAGTTATTCACAGAAACATGGTTCTGAACTTTGCTGCCAGCCGCGAAAGCGAAAATAACCAAGATCGAGCGTCTAGGATTTACTTGTCAATAGCTCGCCTGGGAAACATCCAGAGAAGTCAAAGACAGTGCTTCTATACTAATTGCCAGGCGCTGAGACGAATGCCGCCAAGATCTAGCGTCTATGACTTACGGTTCAAGAATTAGCCTCAGAAACAGTGGGAAACAGTGCTTCTATACTAATTGCCAGGCGCTGAGACGAATGCCGCCAAGATCGAGCGTCTATGACTTACGGTTCAAGAATTAGTCTCAGAAACAGTGGTTCTGAACATGCTGCCAATAGCTCGCCTGGGAAACATCCAGAGAAGTCCAAGATTGTGTTTTTTAGACTGGCTGCCACGAGCTGAAACGAATGCAGCCAAGAGCGAGCGTCTGTGACTTACGGTTCAAAAGTTATTCACAGAAACATGGTTCTGAACTTTGCTGCCAGCCGCGAAAGCGAAAATAACCAAGATCGAGCGTCTAGGATTTACTTGTCAAAAGCTCGCCTGGGAAACATCCAGAGAAGTCAAAGACAGTGCTTCTATACTAATTGCCAGGCGCTGAGACGAATGCCGCCAAGATCTAGCGTCTATGACTTACGGTTCAAGAATTAGCCTCAGAAACAGTGGGAAACAGTGCTTCTATACTAATTGCCAGGCGCTGAGACGAATGCCGCCAAGATCGAGCGTGTATGACTTACGGTTCAAGAATTAGCCTCAGAAACAGTGGTTCTGAACATGCTGCCAATAGCTCGCCTGGGAAACATCCAGAGAAGTCCAAGATTGTGTTTTTTAGACTGGCTGCCACGAGCTGAAACGAATGCAGCCAAGAGCGAGCGTCTGTGACTTACGGTTCAAGAGTTATTCACAGAAACATGGTTCTGAACTTTGCTGCCAGCCGCGAAAGCAAAAATAACCAAGATCGAGCGTCTAGGATTTACTTGTCAATAGCTCGCCTGGGAAACATCCAGAGAAGTCAAAGACAGTGCTTCTATACTAATTGCCAGGCGCTGAGACGAATGCCGCCAAGATCTAGCGTCTATGTCTTACGGTTCAAGAATTAGCCTCAGAAACAGTGGGAAACAGTACTTCTATACTAATTGCCAGGCGCTGAGACGAATGCCGCCAATATCGAGCGTGTATGACTTACGGTTCAAGAATTAGCCTCAGAAACAGTGGTTCTGAACATGCTGCCAATAGCTCGCCTGGGAAAAATCCAGAGAAGTCCAAGATAGTGTTTTTTAGACTGGCTGCCACGAGCTGAAACGAATGCAGCCAAGAGCGAGCGTCTGTGACTTACGGTTCAAGAGTTATTCACAGAAACATGGTTCTGAACTTTGCTGCCAGCCGCGAAAGCGAAAATAACCAAGATCGAGCGTCTAGGATTTACTTGTCAATAGCTCGCCTGGGAAACATCCAGAGAAGTCAAAGACAGTGCTTCTATACTAATTGCCAGGCGCTGAGACGAATGCCGCCAAGATCTAGCGTCTATGACTTACGGTTCAAGAATTAGCCTCAGAAACAGTGGGAAACAGTGCTTCTATACTAATTGCCAGGCGCTGAGACGAATGCCGCCAAGATCGAGCGTGTATGACTTACGGTTCAAGAATTAGCCTCAGAAACAGTGGTTCTGAACATGCTGCCAATAGCTCGCCTGGGAAACATCCAGAGAAGTCCAAGATTGTGTTTTTTAGACTGGCTGCCACGAGCTGAAACGAATGCAGCCAAGAGCGAGCGTCTGTGACTTACGGTTCAAAAGTTATTCACAGAAACATGGTTCTGAACTTTGCTGCCAGCCGCGAAAGCGAAAATAACCAAGATCGAGCGTCTAGGATTTACTTGTCAATAGCTCGCCTGGGAAACATCCAGAGAAGTCAAAGACAGTGCTTCTATACTAATTGCCAGGCGCTGAGACGAATGCCGCCAAGATCTAGCGTCTATGACTTACGGTTCAAGAATTAGCCTCAGAAACAGTGGGAAACAGTGCTTCTATACTAATTGCCAGGCGCTGAGACGAATGCCGCCAAGATCGAGCGTCTATGACTTACGGTTCAAGAATTAGTCTCAGAAACAGTGGTTCTGAACATGCTGCCAATAGCTCGCCTGGGAAACATCCAGAGAAGTCCAAGATTGTGTTTTTTAGAATGGCTGCCACGAGCTGAAACGAATGCAGCCAAGAGCGAGCGTCTGTGACTTACGGTTCAAAAGTTATTCACAGAAACATGGTTCTGAACTTTGCTGCCAGCCGCGAAAGCGAAAATAACCAAGATCGAGCGTCTAGGATTTACTTGTCAAAAGCTCGCCTGGGAAACATCCAGAGAAGTCAAAGACAGTGCTTCTATACTAATTGCCAGGCGCTGAGACGAATGCCGCCAAGATCTAGCGTCTATGACTTACGGTTCAAGAATTAGCCTCAGAAACAGTGGGAAACAGTGCTTCTATACTAATTGCCAGGCGCTGAGACGAATGCCGCCAAGATCGAGCGTCTATGACTTACGGTTCAAGAATTAGCCTCAGAAACAGTGGTTCTGAACATGCTGCCAATAGCTCGCCTGGGAAACATCCAGAGAAGTCCAAGATAGTGTTTTTTAGACTGGCTGCCACGAGCTGAAACGAATGCAGCCAAGAGCGAGCGTCTGTGACTTACGGTTCAAAAGTTATTCACAGAAACATGGTTCTGAACTTTGCTGCCAGCCGCGAAAGCGAAAATAACCAAGATCGAGCGTCTAGGATTTACTTGTCAAAAGCTCGCCTGGGAAACATCCAGAGAAGTCAAAGACAGTGCTTCTATACTAATTGCCAGGCGCTGAGACGAATGCCGCCAAGATCTAGCGTCTATGACTTACGGTTCAAGAATTAGCCTCAGAAACAGTGGGAAACAGTGCTTCTATACTAATTGCCAGGCGCTGAGACGAATGCCGCCAAGATCGAGCGTCTATGACTTACGGTTCAAGAATTAGCCTCAGAAACAGTGGTTCTGAACATGCTGCCAATAGCTCGTCTGGGAAACATCCAGAGAAGTCCAAGATAGTGTTTTTTAGACTGGCTGCCACGAGCTGAAACGAATGCAGCCAAGAGCGAGCGTCTGTGACTTACGGTTCAAAAGTTATTCACAGAAACATGGTTCTGAACTTTGCTGCCAGCCGCGAAAGCGAAAATAACCAAGATCGAGCGTCTAGGATTTACTTGTCAAAAGCTCGCCTGGGAAACATCCAGAGAAGTCAAAGACAGTGCTTCTATACTAATTGCCAGGCGCTGAGACGAATGCCGCCAAGATCTAGCGTCTATGACTTACGGTTCAAGAATTAGCCTCAGAAACAGTGGGAAACAGTGCTTCTATACTAATTGCCAGGCGCTGAGACGAATGCCGCCAAGATCGAGCGTCTATGACTTACGGTTCAAGAATTAGCCTCAGAAACAGTGGTTCTGAACATGCTGCCAATAGCTCGCCTGGGAAACATCCAGAGAAGTCCAAGATTGTGTTTTTTAGACTGGCTGCCACGAGCTGAAACGAATGCAGCCAAGAGCGAGCGTCTGTGACTTACGGTTCAAAAGTTATTCACAGAAACATGGTTCTGAACTTTGCTGCCAGCCGCGAAAGCGAAAATAACCAAGATCGAGCGTCTAGGATTTACTTGTCAAAAGCTCGCCTGGGAAACATCCAGAGAAGTCAAAGACAGTGCTTCTATACTAATTGCCAGGCGCTGAGACGAATGCCGCCAAGATCTAGCGTCTATGACTTACGGTTCAAGAATTAGCCTCAGAAACAGTGGGAAACAGTGCTACTATACTAATTGCCAGGCGCTGAGACGAATGCCGCCAAGATCGAGCGTGTATGACTTACGGTTCAAGAATTAGCCTCAGAAACAGTGGTTCTGAACATGCTGCCAATAGCTCGCCTGGGAAACATCCAGAGAAGTCCAAGATTGTGTTTTTTAGACTGCCTGCCACGAGCTGAAACGAATGCAGCCAAGAGCGAGCGTTTGTGACTTACGGTTCAAAAGTTATTCACAGAAACATGGTTCTGAACTTTGCTGCCAGCCGCGAAAGCGAAAATAACCAAGATCGAGCGTCTAGGATTTACTTGTCAATAGCTCGCCTGGGAAACATCCAGAGAAGTCAAAGACAGTGCTTCTATACTAATTGCCAGGCGCTGAGACGAATGCCGCCAAGATCTAGCGTCTATGACTTACGGTTCAAGAATTAGCCTCAGAAACAGTGGGAAACAGTGCTTCCATACTAATTGCCAGGCGCTGAGACGAATGCCGCCAAGATCGAGCGTGTATGACTTACGGTTCAAGAATTAGCCTCAGAAACAGTGGTTCTGAACATGCTGCCAATAGCTCGCCTGGGAAACATCCAGAGAAGTCCAAGATTGTGTTTTTTAGACTGGCTGCCACGAGCTGAAACGAATGCAGCCAAGAGCGAGCGTCTGTGACTTACGGTTCAAAAGTTATTCACAGAAACATGGTTCTGAACTTTGCTGCCAGCCGCGAAAGCGAAAATAACCAAGATCGAGCGTCTAGGATTTACTTGTCAATAGCTCGCCTGGGAAACATCCAGAGAAGTCAAAGATTTATATACTAATTGCCAGGCGCTGAGACGAATGCCGCCAAGATCTAGCGTCTATGACTTACGGTTCAAGAATTAGCCTCAGAAACAGTGGGAAACAGTGCTTCTATACTAATTGCCAGGCGCTGAGACGAATGCCGCCAAGATCGAGCGTCTATGACTTACGGTTCAAGAATTAGTCTCAGAAACAGTGGTTCTGAACATGCTGCCAATAGCTCGCCTGGGAAACATCCAGAGAAGTCCAAGATTGTGTTTTTTAGAATGGCTGCCACGACCTGAAACGAATGCAGCCAAGAGCGAGCGTCTGTGACTTACGGTTCAAAAGTTATTCACAGAAACATGGTTCTGAACTTTGCTGCCAGCCGCGAAAGCGAAAATAACCAAGATCGAGCGTCTAGGATTTACTTGTCAATAGCTCGCCTGGGAAACATCCAGAGAAGTCAAAGACAGTGCTTCTATACTAATTGCCAGGCGCTGAGACGAATGCCGCCAAGATCTAGCGTCTATGACTTACGGTTCAAGAATTAGCCTCAGAAACAGTGGGAAACAGTGCTTCTATACTAATTGCCAGGCGCTGAGACGAATGCCGCCAAGATCGAGCGTGTATGACTTACGGTTCAAGAATTAGCCTCAGAAACAGTGGTTCTGAACATGCTGCCAATAGCTCGCCTGGGAAACATCCAGAGAAGTCCAAGATTGTGTTTTTTAGACTGGCTGCCACGAGCTGAAACGAATGCAGCCAAGAGCGAGCGTCTGTGACTTACGGTTCAAAAGTTATTCACAGAAACATGGTTCTGAACTTTGCTGCCAGCCGCGAAAGCGAAAATAACCAAGATCGAGCGTCTAGGATTTACTTGTCAAAAGCTCGCCTGGGAAACATCCAGAGAAGTCAAAGACAGTGCTTCTATACTAATTGCCAGGCGCTGAGACGAATGCCGCCAAGATCTTGCGTCTATGACTTACGGTTCAAGAATTAGCCTCAGAAACAGTGGGAAACAGTACTTCTATACTAATTGCCAGGCGCTGAGACGAATGCCGCCAAGATCGAGCGTGTATGACTTACGGTTCAAGAATTAGCCTCAGAAACAGTGGTTCTGAACATGCTGCCAATAGCTCGCCTGGGAAACATCCAGAGAAGTCCAAGATTGTGTTTTTTAGACTGGCTGCCACGAGCTGAAACGAATGCAGCCAAGAGCGAGCGTCTGTGACTTACGGTTCAAAAGTTATTCACAGAAACATGGTTCTGAACTTTGCTGCCAGCCGCGAAAGCGAAAATAACCAAGATCGAGCGTCTAGGATTTACTTGTCAATAGCTCGCCTGGGAAACATCCAGAGAAGTCAAAGACAGTGCTTCTATACTAATTGCCAGGCGCTGAGACGAATGCCGCCAAGATCTAGCGTCTATGACTTACGGTTCAAGAATTAGCCTCAGAAACAGTGGGAAACAGTGCTTCTATACTAATTGCCAGGCGCTGAGACGAATGCCGCCAAGATCGAGCGTCTATGACTTACGGTTCAAGAATTAGTCTCAGAAACAGTGGTTCTGAACATGCTGCCAATAGCTCGCCTGGGAAACATCCAGAGAAGTCCAAGATTGTGTTTTTTAGACTGGCTGCCACGAGCTGAAACGAATGCAGCCAAGAGCGAGCGTCTGTGACTTACGGTTCAAAAGTTATTCACAGAAACATGGTTCTGAACTTTGCTGCCAGCCGCGAAAGCGAAAATAACCAAGATCGAGCGTCTAGGATTTACTTGTCAAAAGCTCGCCTGGGAAACATCCAGAGAAGTCAAAGACAGTGCTTCTATACTAATTGCCAGGCGCTGAGACGAATGCCGCCAAGATCTTGCGTCTATGACTTACGGTTCAAGAATTAGCCTCAGAAACAGTGGGAAACAGTACTTCTATACTAATTGCCAGGCGCTGAGACGAATGCCGCCAAGATCGAGCGTGTATGACTTACGGTTCAAGAATTAGCCTCAGAAACAGTGGTTCTGAACATGCTGCCAATAGCTCGCCTGGGAAACATCCAGAGAAGTCCAAGATTGTGTTTTTTAGACTGGCTGCCACGAGCTGAAACGAATGCAGCCAAGAGCGAGCGTCTGTGACTTACGGTTCAAAAGTTATTCACAGAAACATGGTTCTGAACTTTGCTGCCAGCCGCGAAAGCGAAAATAACCAAGATCGAGCGTCTAGGATTTACTTGTCAATAGCTCGCCTGGGAAACATCCAGAGAAGTCAAAGACAGTGCTTCTATACTAATTGCCAGGCGCTGAGACGAATGCCGCCAAGATCTAGCGTCTATGACTTACGGTTCAAGAATTAGCCTCAGAAACAGTGGGAAACAGTGCTTCTATACTAATTGCCAGGCGCTGAGACGAATGCCGCCAAGATCGAGCGTCTATGACTTACGGTTCAAGAATTAGTCTCAGAAACAGTGGTTCTGAACATGCTGCCAATAGCTCGCCTGGGAAACATCCAGAGAAGTCCAAGATTGTGTTTTTTAGACTGGCTGCCACGAGCTGAAACGAATGCAGCCAAGAGCGAGCGTCTGTGACTTACGGTTCAAAAGTTATTCACAGAAACATGGTTCTGAACTTTGCTGCCAGCCGCGAAAGCGAAAATAACCAAGATCGAGCGTCTAGGATTTACTTGTCAAAAGCTCGCCTGGGAAACATCCAGAGAAGTCAAAGACAGTGCTTCTATACTAATTGCCAGGCGCTGAGACGAATGCCGCCAAGATCTAGCGTCTATGACTTACGGTTCAAGAATTAGCCTCAGAAACAGTGGGAAACAGTGCTTCTATACTAATTGCCAGGCGCTGAGACGAATGCCGCCAAGATCGAGCGTGTATGACTTACGGTTCAAGAATTAGCCTCAGAAACAGTGGTTCTGAACATGCTGCCAATAGCTCGCCTGGGAAACATCCAGAGAAGTCCAAGATTGTGTTTTTTAGACTGGCTGCCACGAGCTGAAACGAATGCAGCCAAGAGCGAGCGTCTGTGACTTACGGTTCAAGAGTTATTCACAGAAACATGGTTCTGAACTTTGCTGCCAGCCGCGAAAGCGAAAATAACCAAGATCGAGCGTCTAGGATTTACTTGTCAATAGCTCGCCTGGGAAACATCCAGAGAAGTCAAAGACAGTGCTTCTATACTAATTGCCAGGCGCTGAGACGAATGCCGCCAAGATCTAGCGTCTATGACTTACGGTTCAAGAATTAGCCTCAGAAACAGTGGGAAACAGTACTTCTATACTAATTGCCAGGCGCTGAGACGAATGCCGCCAAGATCGAGCGTGTATGACTTACGGTTCAAGAATTAGCCTCAGAAACAGTGGTTCTGAACATGCTGCCAATAGCTCGACTGGGAAAAATCCAGAGAAGTCCAAGATAGTGTTTTTTAGACTGGCTGCCACGAGCTGAAACGAATGCAGCCAAGAGCGAGCGTCTGTGACTTACGGTTCAAGAGTTATTCACAGAAACATGGTTCTGAACTTTGCTGCCAGCCGCGAAAGCGAAAATAACCAAGATCGAGCGTCTAGGATTTACTTGTCAATAGCTCGCCTGGGAAACATCCAGAGAAGTCAAAGACAGTGCTTCTATACTAATTGCCAGGCGCTGAGACGAATGCCGCCAAGATCTAGCGTCTATGACTTACGGTTCAAGAATTAGCCTCAGAAACAGTGGGAAACAGTGCTTCTATACTAATTGCCAGGCGCTGAGACGAATGCCGCCAAGATCGAGCGTGTATGACTTACGGTTCAAGAATTAGCCTCAGAAACAGTGGTTCTGAACATGCTGCCAATAGCTCGCCTGGGAAACATCCAGAGAAGTCCAAGATTGTGTTTTTTAGACTGGCTGCCACGAGCTGAAACGAATGCAGCCAAGAGCGAGCGTCTGTGACTTACGGTTCAAAAGTTATTCACAGAAACATGGTTCTGAACTTTGCTGCCAGCCGCGAAAGCGAAAATAACCAAGATCGAGCGTCTAGGATTTACTTGTCAATAGCTCGCCTGGGAAACATCCAGAGAAGTCAAAGACAGTGCTTCTATACTAATTGCCAGGCGCTGAGACGAATGCCGCCAAGATCTAGCGTCTATGACTTACGGTTCAAGAATTAGCCTCAGAAACAGTGGGAAACAGTGCTTCTATACTAATTGCCAGGCGCTGAGACGAATGCCGCCAAGATCGAGCGTCTATGACTTACGGTTCAAGAATTAGCCTCAGATACAGTGGTTCTGAACATGCTGCCAATAGCTCGTCTGGGAAACATCCAGAGAAATCCAAGATAGTGTTTTTTAGACTGGCTGCCACGAGCTGAAACGAATGCAGCCAAGAGCGAGCGTCTGTGACTTACGGTTCAAGAGTTATTCACAGAAACATGGTTCTGAACTTTGCTGCCAGCCGCGAAAGCGAAAATAACCAAGATCGAGCGTCTAGGATTTACTTGTCAATAGCTCGCCTGGGAAACATCCAGAGAAGTCAAAGACAGTGCTTCTATACTAATTGCCAGGCGCTGAGACGAATGCCGCCAAGATCTAGCGTCTATGACTTACGGTTCAAGAATTAGCCTCAGAAACATTGGTTCTGAACATGCTGCCAATAGCTCGCCTGGGAAACATCCAGAGAAGTCCAAGATAGTGTTTTTTAGACTGGCTGCCACGAGCTGAAACGAATGCAGCCAAGAGCGAGCGTCTGTGACTTACGGTTCAAGAGTTATTCACAGAAACATGGTTCTGAACTTTGCTGCCAGCCGCGAAAGCGAAAATAACCAAGATCGAGCGTCTAGGATTTACTTGTCAATAGCTCGCCTGGGAAACATCCAGAGAAGTCAAAGACAGTGCTTCTATACTAATTGCCAGGCGCTGAGACGAATGCCGCCAAGATCTAGCGTCTATGACTTACGGTTCAAGAATTAGCCTCAGAAACAGTGGGAAACAGTGCTTCTATACTAATTGCCAGGCGCTGAGACGAATGCCGCCAAGATCGAGCGTCTATGACTTACGGTTCAAGAATTAGTCTCAGAAACAGTGGTTCTGAACATGCTGCCAATAGCTCGCCTGGGAAACATCCAGAGAAGTCCAAGATTGTGTTTTTTAGAATGGCTGCCACGAGCTGAAACGAATGCAGCCAAGAGCGAGCGTCTGTGACTTACGGTTCAAAAGTTATTCACAGAAACATGGTTCTGAACTTTGCTGCCAGCCGCGAAAGCGAAAATAACCAAGATCGAGCGTCTAGGATTTACTTGTCAAAAGCTCGCCTGGGAAACATCCAGAGAAGTCAAAGACAGTGCTTCTATACTAATTGCCAGGCGCTGAGACGAATGCCGCCAAGATCTAGCGTCTATGACTTACGGTACAAGAATTAGCCTCAGAAACAGTGGGAAACAGTGCTTCTATACTAATTGCCAGGCGCTGAGACGAATGCCGCCAAGATCGAGCGTGTATGACTTACGGTTCAAGAATTAGCCTCAGAAACAGTGGTTCTGAACATGCTGCCAATAGCTCGCCTGGGAAACATCCAGAGAAGTCCAAGATTGTGTTTTTTAGACTGGCTGCCACGAGCTGAAACGAATGCAGCCAAGAGCGAGCGTCTGTGACTTACGGTTCAAAAGTTATTCACAGAAACATGGTTCTGAACTTTGCTGCCAGCCGCGAAAGCGAAAATAACCAAGATCGAGCGTCTAGGATTTACTTGTCAATAGCTCGCCTGGGAAACATCCAGAGAAGTCAAAGACAGTGCTTCTATACTAATTGCCAGGCGCTGAGACGAATGCCGCCAAGATCTAGCGTCTATGACTTACGGTTCAAGAATTAGCCTCAGAAACAGTGGGAAACAGTGCTTCTATACTAATTGCCAGGCGCTGAGACGAATGCCGCCAAGATCGAGCGTCTATGACTTACGGTTCAAGAATTAGCCTCAGAAACAGTGGTTCTGAACATGCTGCCAATAGCTCGTCTGGGAAACATCCAGAGAAGTCCAAGATAGTGTTTTTTAGACTGGCTGCCACGAGCTGAAACGAATGCAGCCAAGAGCGAGCGTCTGTGACTTACGGTTCAAGAGTTATTCACAGAAACATGGTTCTGAACTTTGCTGCCAGCCGCGAAAGCGAAAATAACCAAGATCGAGCGTCTAGGATTTACTTGTCAATAGCTCGCCTGGGAAACATCCAGAGAAGTCAAAGACAGTGCTTCTATACTAATTGCCAGACGCTGAGACGAATGCCGCCAAGATCTAGCGTCTATGACTTACGGTTCAAGAATTAGCCTCAGAAACAGTGGGAAACAGTGCTTCTATACTAATTGCCAGGCGCTGAGACGAATGCCGCCAAGATCTAGCGTCTATGACTTACGGTTCAAGAATTAGCCTCAGAAACATTGGTTCTGAACATGCTGCCAATAGCTCGCCTGGGAAACATCCAGAGAAGTCCAAAATAGTGTTTTTTAGACTGGCTGCCACGAGCTGAAACGAATGCAGCCAAGAGCGAGCGTCTGTGACTTACGGTTCAAGAGTTATTCACAGAAACATGGTTCTGAACTTTGCTGCCAGCCGCGAAAGCGAAAATAACCAAGATCGAGCGTCTAGGATTTACTTGTCAATAGCTCGCCTGGGAAACATCCAGAGAAGTCAAAGACAGTGCTTCTATACTAATTGCCAGGCGCTGAGACGAATGCCGCCAAGATCTAGCGTCTATGACTTACGGTTCAAGAATTACCCTCAGAAACAGTGGGAAACAGTGCTTCTATACTAATTGCCATGTGCTGAGACGAATGCCGCCAAGATCGAGCGTCTATGACTTACGGTTCAAGAATTAGCCTCAAAAACAGTGGTTCTGAACATGCTGCCAATAACTCGTCTGGGAAACATCCAGAGAAGTCCAAGATAGTGTTTTTTAGACTGGCTGCCACGAGCTGAAACGAATGCAGCCAAGAGCGAGCGTCTGTGACTTACGGTTCAAGAGTTATTCACAGAAACATGGTTCTGAACTTTGCTGCCAGCCGCGAAAGCGAAAATAACCAAGATCGAGCGTCTAGGATTTACTTGTCAATAGCTCGCCTGGGAAACATCCAGAGAAGTCAAAGACAGTGCTTCTATACTAATTGCCAGGCGCTGAGACGAATGCCGCCAAGATCTAGCGTCTATGACTTATGGTTCAAGAATTAGCCTCAGAAACAGTGGGAAACAGTGCTTCTATACTAATTGCCAGGCGCTGAGACGAATGCCGCCAAGATCGAGCGTGTATGACTTACGGTTCAAGAATTAGCCTCAGAAACAGTGGTTCTGAACATGCTGCCAATAGCTCGCCTGGGAAACATCCAGAGAAGTCCAAGATTGTGTTTTTTAGACTGGCTGCCACGAGCTGAAACGAATGCAGCCAAGAGCGAGCGTTTGTGACTTACGGTTCAAAAGTTATTCACAGAAACATGGTTCTGAACTTTGCTGCCAGCCGCGAAAGCGAAAATAACCAAGATCGAGCGTCTAGGATTTACTTGTCAATAGCTCGCCTGGGAAACATCCAGAGAAGTCAAAGACAGTGCTTCTATACTAATTGCCAGGCGCTGAGACGAATGCCGCCAAGATCTAGCGTCTATGACTTACGGTTCAAGAATTAGCCTCAGAAACAGTGGGAAACAGTGCTTCTATACTAATTGCCAGGCGCTGAGACGAATGCCGCCAAGATCGAGCGTCTATGACTTACGGTTCAAGAATTAGCCTCAGAAACAGTGGTTCTGAACATGCTGCCAATAGCTCGCCTGGGAAACATCCAGAGAAGTCCAAGATTGTGTTTTTTAGACTGGCTGCCACGAGCTGAAACGAATGCAGCCAAGAGCGAGCGTCTGTGACTTACGGTTCAAAAGTTATTCACAGAAACATGGTTCTGAACTTTGCTGCCAGCCGCGAAAGCGAAAATAACCAAGATCGAGCGTCTAGGATTTACTTGTCAAAAGCTCGCCTGGGAAACATCCAGAGAAGTCAAAGACAGTGCTTCTATACTAATTGCCAGGCGCTGAGACGAATGCCGCCAAGATCTAGCGTCTATGACTTACGGTTCAAGAATTAGCCTCAGAAACAGTGGGAAACAGTGCTTCTATACTAATTGCCAGGCGCTGAGACGAATGCCGCCAAGATCGAGCGTGTATGACTTACGGTTCAAGAATTAGCCTCAGAAACAGTGGTTCTGAACATGCTGCCAATAGCTCGCCTGGGAAACATCCAGAGAAGTCCAAGATAGTGTTTTTTAGACTGGCTGCCACGAGCTGAAACGAATGCAGCCAAGAGCGAGCGTCTGTGACTTACGGTTCAAGAGTTATTCACAGAAACATGGTTCTGAACTTTGCTGCCAGCTGCGAAAGCGAAAATAACCAAGATCGAGCGTCTAGGATTTACTTGTCAATAGCTCGCCTGGGAAACATCCAGAGAAGTCAAATACAGTGCTTCCATACTAATTGCCAGGCGCTGAGACGAATGCCGCCAAGATCTAGCGTCTATGACTTACGGTTCAAGAATTAGCCTCAGAAACAGTGGGAAACAGTGCTTCTATACTAATTGCCAGGCGCTGAGACGAATGCCGCCAAGATCGAGCGTCTATGACTTACGGTTCAAGAATTAGCCTCAGAAACAGTGGTTCTGAACATGCTGCCAATAGCTCGTCTGGGAAACATCCAGAGAAGTCCAAGATTTTGTTTTTTAGACTGGCTGCCACGAGCTGAAACGAATGCGGCCAAGAGCGAGCGTCTGTGACTTACGGTTCAAAAGTTATTCACAGAAACATGGTTCTGAACTTTGCTGCCAGCCGCGAAAGCGAAAATAACCAAGATCGAGCGTCTAGGATTTACATGTCAATAGCTCGCCTGGGAAACATCCAGAGAAGTCAAAGACAGTGCTTCTATACTAATTGCCAGGCGCTGAGACGAATGCCGCCAAGATCTAGCGTCTATGACTTACGGTTCAAGAATTAGCCTCAGAAACAGTGGGAAACAGTGCTTCTATACTAATTGCCAGGCGCTGAGACGAATGCCGCCAAGATCGAGCGTCTATGACTTACGGTTCAAGAATTAGCCTCAGAAACAGTGGTTCTGAACATGCTGCCAATAGCTCGTCTGGGAAACATCCAGAGAAGTCCAAGATAGTGTTTTTTAGACTGGCTGCCACGAGCTGAAACGAATGCAGCCAAGAGCGAGCGTCTGTGACTTACGGTTCAAGAGTTATTCACAGAAACATGGTTCTGAACTTTGCTGCCAGCCGCGAAAGCGAAAATAACCAAGATCGAGCGTCTAGGATTTACTTGTCAAAAGCTCGCCTGGGAAACATCCAGAGAAGTCAAAGACAGTGCTTCTATACTAATTGCCAGGCGCTGAGACGAATGCCGCCAAGATCGAGCGTGTATGACTTACGGTTCAAGAATTAGCCTCAGAAACAGTGGTTCTGAACATGCTTCCAATAGCTCGCCTGGGAAACATCCAGAGAAGTCCAAGATTTTGTTTTTTAGACTGTCTGCCACGAGCTGAAACGAATGCGGCCAAGAGCGAGCGTCTGTGACTTACGGTTCAAAAGTTATTCACAGAAACATGGTTCTGAACTTTGCTGCCAGCCGCGAAAGCGAAAATAACCAAGATCGAGCGTCTAGGATTTACTTGTCAATAGCTCGCCTGGGAAACATCCAGAGAAGTCAAAGACAGTGCTTCTATACTAATTGCCAGGCGCTGAGACGAATGCCGCCAAGATCTAGCGTCTATGACTTACGGTTCAAGAATTAGCCTCAGAAACAGTGGGAAACAGTGCTTCTATACTAATTGCCAGGCGCTGAGACGAATGCCGCCAAGATCGAGCGTCTATGACTTACGGTTCAAGAATTAGCCTCAGAAACAGTGGTTCTGAACATGCTGCCAATAGCTCGTCTGGGAAACATCCAGAGAAGTCCAAGATAGTGTTTTTTAGACTGGCTGCCACGAGCTGAAACGAATGCAGCCAAGAGCGAGCGTCTGTGACTTACGGTTCAAGAGTTATTCACAGAAACATGGTTCTGAACTTTGCTGCCAGCCGCGAAAGCGAAAATAACCAAGATCGAGCGTCTAGGATTTACTTGTCAATAGCTCGCCTGGGAAACATCCAGAGAAGTCAAAGACAGTGCTTCTATACTAATTGCCAGGCGCTGAGACGAATGCCGCCAAGATCTAGCGTCTGACTTACGGTTCAAGAATTAGCCTCAGAAACAGTGGGAAACAGTGCTTCTATACTAATTGCCAGGCGCTGAGACGAATGCCGCCAAGATCGAGCGTCTATGACTTACGGTTCAAGAATTAGCCTCAGAAACAGTGGTTCTGAACATGCTGCCAATAGCTCGCCTGGGAAACATCCAGAGAAGTCCAAGATTGTGTTTTTTAGACTGGCTGCCACGAGCTGAAACGAATGCAGCCAAGAGCGAGCGTCTGTGACTTACGGTTCAAAAGTTATTCACAGAAACATGGTTCTGAACTTTGCTGCCAGCCGCGAAAGCGAAAATAACCAAGATCGAGCGTCTAGGATTTACTTGTCAATAGCTCGCCTGGGAAACATCCAGAGAAGTCAAAGACAGTGCTTCTATACTAATTGCCAGGCGCTGAGACGAATGCCGCCAAGATCTAGCGTCTATGACTTACGGTTCAAGAATTAGCCTCAGAAACAGTGGGAAACAGTGCTTCTATACTAATTGCCAGGCGCTGAGACGAATGCCGCCAAGATCGAGCGTGTATGACTTACGGTTCAAGAATTAGCCTCAGAAACAGTGGTTCTGAACATGCTGCCAATAGCTCGCCTGGGAAACATCCAGAGAAGTCCAAGATAGTGTTTTTTAGACTGGCTGCCACGAGCTGAAACGAATGCAGCCAGGAGCGAGCGTCTGTGACTTACGGTTCAAGAGTTATTCACAGAAACATGGTTCTGAACTTTGCTGCCAGCCGCGAAAGCGAAAATAACCAAGATCGAGCGTCTAGGATTTACTTGTCAATAGCTCGCCTGGGAAACATCCAGAGAAGTCAAAGACAGTGCTTCTATACTAATTGCCAGGCGCTGAGACGAATGCCGCCAAGATCTAGCGTCTATGACTTACGGTTCAAGAATTAGCCTCAGAAACAGTGGGAAACAGTGCTTCTATACTAATTGCCAGGCGCTGAGACGAATGCCGCCAAGATCGAGCGTGTATGACTTACGGTTCAAGAATTAGCCTCAGAAACAGTGGTTCTGAACATGCTGCCAATAGCTCGCCTGGGAAACATCCAGAGAAGTCCAAGATTGAGTTTTTTAGACTGGCTGCCACGAGCTGAAACGAATGCAGCCAAGAGCGAGCGTCTGTGACTTACGGTTCAAAAGTTATTCACAGAAACATGGTTCTGAACTTTGCTGCCAGCCGCGAAAGCGAAAATAACCAAGATCGAGCGTCTAGGATTTACTTGTCAATAGCTCGCCTGGGAAACATCCAGAGAAGTCAAAGACAGTGCTTCTATACTAATTGCCAGGCGCTGAGACGAATGCCGCCAAGATCTAGCGTCTATGACTTACGGTTCAAGAATTAGCCTCAGAAACAGTGGGAAGCAGTGCTTCTATACTAATTGCCAGGCGCTGAGACGAATGCCGCCAAGATCTAGCGTCTATGACTTACGGTTCAAGAATTAGCCTCAGAAACATTGGTTCTGAACATGCTGCCAATAGCTCGCCTGGGAAACATCCAGAGAAGTCCAAGATAGTGTTTTTTAGACTGGCTGCCACGAGCTGAAACGAATGCAGCCAAGAACGAGCGTCTGTGACTTACGGTTCAAGAGTTATTCACAGAAACATGGTTCTGAACTTTGCTGCCAGCCGCGAAAGCGAAAATAACCAAGATCGAGCGTCTAGGATTTACTTGTCAATAGCTCGCCTGGGAAACATCCAGAGAAGTCAAAGACAGTGCTTCTATACTAATTGCCAGGCGCTGAGACGAATGCCGCCAAGATCTAGCGTCTATGACTTACGGTTCAAGAATTAGCCTCAGAAACAGTGGGAAACAGTGCTTCTATACTAATTGCCAGGCGCTGAGACGAATGCCGCCAAGATCGAGCGTCTATGACTTACGGTTCAAGAATTAGCCTCAGAAACAGTGGTTCTGAACATGCTGCCAATAGCTCGTCTGGGAAACATCCAGAGAAGTCCAAGATAGTGTTTTTTAGACTGGCTGCCACGAGCTGAAACGAATGCAGCCAAGAGCGAGCGTCTGTGACTTACGGTTCAAGAGTTATTCACAGAAACATGGTTCTGAACTTTGCTGCCAGCCGCGAAAACGAAAATAACCAAGATCGAGCGTCTAGGATTTACTTGTCAATAGCTCGCCTGGGAAACATCCAGAGAAGTCAAAGACAGTGCTAATATACTAATTGCCAGGCGCTGAGACGAATGCCGCCAAGATCTAGCGTCTATGACTTACGGTTCAAGAATTAGCCTCAGAAACAGTGGGAAACAGTGCTTCTATACTAATTGCCAGGCGCTGAGACGAATGCCGCCAAGATCGAGCGTCTATGACTTACGGTTCAAGAATTAGCCTCAGAAACAGTGGTTCTGAACATGCTGCCAATAGCTCGCCTGGGAAACATCCAGAGAAGTCCAAGATTGTGTTTTTTAGACTGGCTGCCACGAGCTGAAACGAATGCAGCCAAGAGCGAGCGTCTGTGACTTACGGTTCAAAAGTTATTCACAGAAACATGGTTCTGAACTTTGCTGCCAGCCGCGAAAGCGAAAATAACCAAGAACGAGCGTCTAGGATTTACTTGTCAAAAGCTCGCCTGGGAAACATCCAGAGAAGTCAAAGACAGTGCTTCTATACTAATTGCCAGGCGCTGAGACGAATGCCGCCAAGATCTAGCGTCTATGACTTATGGTTCAAGAATTAGCCTCAGAAACAGTGGGAAACAGTGCTTCTATACTAATTGCCAGGCGCTGAGACGAATGCCGCCAAGATCGAGCGTGTATGACTTACGGTTCAAGAATTAGCCTCAGAAACAGTGGTTCTGAACATGCTGCCAATAGCTCGCCTGGGAAACATCCAGAGAAGTCCAAGATTGTGTTTTTTAGACTGGCTGCCACGAGCTGAAACGAATGCAGCCAAGAGCGAGCGTTTGTGACTTACGGTTCAAAAGTTATTCACAGAAACATGGTTCTGAACTTTGCTGCCAGCCGCGAAAGCGAAAATAACCAAGATCGAGCGTCTAGGATTTACTTGTCAATAGCTCGCCTGGGAAACATCCAGAGAAGTCAAAGACAGTGCTTCTATACTAATTGCCAGGCGCTGAGACGAATGCCGCCAAGATCTAGCGTCTATGACTTACGGTTCAAGAATTAGCCTCAGAAACAGTGGGAAACAGTGCTTCTATACTAATTGCCAGGCGCTGAGACGAATGCCGCCAAGATCGAGCGTCTATGACTTACGGTTCAAGAATTAGCCTCAGAAACAGTGGTTCTGAACATGCTGCCAATAGCTCGCCTGGGAAACATCCAGAGAAGTCCAAGATTGTGTTTTTTAGACTGGCTGCCACGAGCTGAAACGAATGCAGCCAAGAGCGAGCGTCTGTGACTTACGGTTCAAAAGTTATTCACAGAAACATGGTTCTGAACTTTGCTGCCAGCCGCGAAAGCGAAAATAACCAAGATCGAGCGTCTAGGATTTACTTGTCAAAAGCTCGCCTGGGAAACATCCAGAGAAGTCAAAGACAGTGCTTCTATACTAATTGCCAGGCGCTGAGACGAATGCCGCCAAGATCTAGCGTCTATGACTTACGGTTCAAGAATTAGCCTCAGAAACAGTGGGAAACAGTGCTACTATACTAATTGCCAGGCGCTGAGACGAATGCCGCCAAGATCGAGCGTGTATGACTTACGGTTCAAGAATTAGCCTCAGAAACAGTGGTTCTGAACATGCTGCCAATAGCTCGCCTGGGAAACATCCAGAGAAGTCCAAGATTGTGTTTTTTAGACTGCCTGCCACGAGCTGAAACGAATGCAGCCAAGAGCGAGCGTCTGTGACTTACGGTTCAAAAGTTATTCACAGAAACATGGTTCTGAACTTTGCTGCCAGCCGCGAAAGCGAAAATAACCAAGATCGAGCGTCTAGGATTTACTTGTCAAAAGCTCGCCTGGGAAACATCCAGAGAAGTCAAAGACAGTGCTTCTATACTAATTGCCAGGCGCTGAGACGAATGCCGCCAAGATCTAGCGTCTATGACTTACGGTTCAAGAATTAGCCTCAGAAACAGTGGGAAACAGTGCTTCCATACTAATTGCCAGGCGCTGAGACGAATGCCGCCAAGATCGAGCGTGTATGACTTACGGTTCAAGAATTAGCCTCAGAAACAGTGGTTCTGAACATGCTGCCAATAGCTCGCCTGGGAAACATCCAGAGAAGTCCAAGATTGTGTTTTTTAGACTGGCTGCCACGAGCTGAAACGAATGCAGCCAAGAGCGAGCGTCTGTGACTTACGGTTCAAAAGTTATTCACAGAAACATGGTTCTGAACTTTGCTGCCAGCCGCGAAAGCGAAAATAACCAAGATCGAGCGTCTAGGATTTACTTGTCAATAGCTCGCCTGGGAAACATCCAGAGAAGTCAAAGACAGTGCTTCTATACTAATTGCCAGGCGCTGAGACGAATGCCGCCAAGATCTAGCGTCTATGACTTACGGTTCAAGAATTAGCCTCAGAAACAGTGGGAAACAGTGCTTCTATACTAATTGCCAGGCGCTGAGACGAATGCCGCCAAGATCGAGCGTCTATGACTTACGGTTCAAGAATTAGCCTCAGAAACAGTGGTTCTGAACATGCTGCCAATAGCTCGCCTGGGAAACATCCAGAGAAGTCCAAGATTGTGTTTTTTAGACTGGCTGCCACGAGCTGAAACGAATGCAGCCAAGAGCGAGCGTCTGTGACTTACGGTTCAAAAGTTATTCACAGAAACATGGTTCTGAACTTTGCTGCCAGCCGCGAAAGCGAAAATAACCAAGATCGAGCGTCTAGGATTTACTTGTCAATAGCTCGCCTGGGAAACATCCAGAGAAGTCAAAGACAGTGCTTCTATACTAATTGCCAGGCGCTGAGGCGAATGCCGCCAAGATCTAGCGTCTATGACTTACGGTTCAAGAATTAGCCTCAGAAACAGTGGGAAACAGTGCTTCTATACTAATTGCCAGGCGCTGAGACGAATGCCGCCAAGATCGAGCGTCTATGACTTACGGTTCAAGAATTAGCCTCAGAAACAGTGGTTCTGAACATGCTGCCAATAGCTCGCCTGGGAAACATCCAGAGAAGTCCAAGATTGTGTTTTTTAGACTGGCTGCCACGAGCTGAAACGAATGCAGCCAAGAGCGAGCGTCTGTGACTTACGGTTCAAAAGTTATTCACAGAAACATGGTTCTGAACTTTGTTGCCAGCCGCGAAAGCGAAAATAACCAAGATCGAGCGTCTAGGATTTACTTGTCAAAAGCTCGCCTGGGAAACATCCAGAGAAGTCAAAGACAGTGCTTCTATACTAATTGCCAGGCGCTGAGACGAATGCCGCCAAGATCTTGCGTCTATGACTTACGGTTCAAGAATTAGCCTCAGAAACAGTGGGAAACAGTACTTCTATACTAATTGCCAGACGCTGAGACGAATGCCGCCAAGATCGAGCGTGTATGACTTACGGTTCAAGAATTAGCCTCAGAAACAGTGGTTCTGAACATGCTGCCAATAGCTCGCCTGGGAAACATCCAGAGAAGTCCAAGATTGTGTTTTTTAGACTGGCTGCCACGAGCTGAAACGAATGCAGCCAAGAGCGAGCGTCTGTGACTTACGGTTCAAAAGTTATTCACAGAAACATGGTTCTGAACTTTGCTGCCAGCCGCGAAAGCGAAAATAACCAAGATCGAGCGTCTAGGATTTACTTGTCAATAGCTCGCCTGGGAAACATCCAGAGAAGTCAAAGACAGTGCTTCTATACTAATTGCCAGGCGCTGAGGCGAATGCCGCCAAGATCTAGCGTCTATGACTTACGGTTCAAGAATTAGCCTCAGAAACAGTGGGAAACAGTGCTTCTATACTAATTGCCAGGCGCTGAGACGAATGCCGCCAAGATCGAGCGTCTATGACTTACGGTTCAAGAATTAGCCTCAGAAACAGTGGTTCTGAACATGCTGCCAATAGCTCGCCTGGGAAACATCCAGAGAAGTCCAAGATTGTGTTTTTTAGACTGGCTGCCACGAGCTGAAACGAATGCAGCCAAGAGCGAGCGTCTGTGACTTACGGTTCAAAAGTTATTCACAGAAACATGGTTCTGAACTTTGTTGCCAGCCGCGAAAGCGAAAATAACCAAGATCGAGCGTCTAGGATTTACTTGTCAAAAGCTCGCCTGGGAAACATCCAGAGAAGTCAAAGACAGTGCTTCTATACTAATTGCCAGGCGCTGAGACGAATGCCGCCAAGATCTTGCGTCTATGACTTACGGTTCAAGAATTAGCCTCAGAAACAGTGGGAAACAGTACTTCTATACTAATTGCCAGACGCTGAGACGAATGCCGCCAAGATCGAGCGTGTATGACTTACGGTTCAAGAATTAGCCTCAGAAACAGTGGTTCTGAACATGCTGCCAATAGCTCGCCTGGGAAACATCCAGAGAAGTCCAAGATAGTGTTTTTTAGACTGGCTGCCACGAGCTGAAACGAATGCAGCCAAGAGCGAGCGTCTGTGACTTACGGTTCAAGAGTTATTCACAGAAACATGGTTCTGAACTTTGCTGCCAGCCGCGAAAGCGAAAATAACCAAGATCGAGCGTCTAGGATTTACTTGTCAATAGCTCGCCTGGGAAACATCCAGAGAAGTCAAAGACAGTGCTTCTATACTAATTGCCAGGCGCTGAGACGAATGCCGCCAAGATCTAGCGTCTATGACTTACGGTTCAAGAATTAGCCTCAGAAACAGTGGGAAACAGTACTTCTATACTAATTGCCAGGCGCTGAGACGAATGCCGCCAAGATCGAGCGTGTATGACTTACGGTTCAAGAATTAGCCTCAGAAACAGTGGTTCTGAACATGCTGCCAATAGCTCGCCTGGGAAACATCCAGAGAAGTCCAAGATAGTGTTTTTTAGACTGGCTGCCACGAGCTGAAACGAATGCAGCCAAGAGCGAGCGTCTGTGACTTACGGTTCAAGAGTTATTCACAGAAACATGGTTCTGAACTTTGCTGCCAGCCGCGAAAGCGAAAATAACCAAGATCGAGCGTCTAGGATTTACTTGTCAATAGCTCGCCTGGGAAACATCCAGAGAAGTCAAAGACAGTGCTTCTATACTAATTGCCAGGCGCTGAGACGAATGCCGCCAAGATCTAGCGTCTATGACTTACGGTTCAAGAATTAGCCTCAGAAACAGTGGGAAACAGTGCTTCTATACTAATTGCCAGGCGCTGAGACGAATGCCGCCAAGATCGAGCGTGTATGACTTACGGTTCAAGAATTAGCCTCAGAAACAGTGGTTCTGAACATGCTGCCAATAGCTCGCCTGGGAAACATCCAGAGAAGTCCAAGATTGTGTTTTTTAGACTGGCTGCCACGAGCTGAAACGAATGCAGCCAAGAGCGAGCGTCTGTGACTTACGGTTCAAAAGTTATTCACAGAAACATGGTTCTGAACTTTGCTGCCAGCCGCGAAAGCGAAAATAACCAAGATCGAGCGTCTAGGATTTACTTGTCAATAGCTCGCCTGGAAAACATCCAGAGAAGTCAAAGACAGTGCTTCTATACTAATTGCCAGGCGCTGAGACGAATGCCGCCAAGATCTAGCGTCTATGACTTACGGTTCAAGAATTAGCCTCAGAAACAGTGGGAAACAGTGCTTCTATACTAATTGCCAGGCGCTGAGACGAATGCCGCCAAGATCCAGCGTCTATGACTTACGGTTCAAGAATTAGCCTCAGATACAGTGGTTCTGAACATGCTGCCAATAGCTCGTCTGGGAAACATCCAGAGAAGTCCAAGATAGTGTTTTTTAGACTGGCTGCCACGAGCTGAAACGAATGCAGCCAAGAGCGAGCGTCTGTGACTTACGGTTCAAGAGTTATTCACAGAAACATGGTTCTGAACTTTGCTGCCAGCCGCGAAAGCGAAAATAACCAAGATCGAGCGTCTAGGATTTACTTGTCAATAGCTCGCCTGGGAAACATCCAGAGAAGTCAAAGACAGTGCTTCTATACTAATTGCCAGGCGCTGAGACGAATGCCGCCAAGATCTAGCGTCTATGACTTACGGTTCAAGAATTAGCCTCAGAAACAGTGGGAAACAGTGCTTCTATACTAATTGCCAGGCGCTGAGACGAATGCCGCCAAGATCGAGCGTCTATGACTTACGGTTCAAGAATTAGTCTCAGAAACAGTGGTTCTGAACATGCTGCCAATAGCTCGCCTGGGAAACATCCAGAGAAGTCCAAGATTGTGTTTTTTAGACTGGCTGCCACGAGCTGAAACGAATGCAGCCAAGAGCGAGCGTCTGTGACTTACGGTTCAAAAGTTATTCACAGAAACATGGTTCTGAACTTTGCTGCCAGCCGCGAATGCGAAAATAACCAAGATCGAGAGTCTAGGATTTACTTGTCAAAAGCTCGCCTGGGAAACATCCAGAGAAGTCAAAGACAGTGCTTCTATACTAATTGCCAGGCGCTGAGATGAATGCCGCCAAGATCTAGCGTCTATGACTTACGGTTCAAGAATTAGCCTCAGAAACAGTGGGAAACAGTGCTTCTATACTAATTGCCAGGCGCTGAGACGAATGCCGCCAAGATCGAGCGTGTATGACTTACGGTTCAAGAATTAGCCTCAGAAACAGTGGTTCTGAACATGCTGCCAATAGCTCGCCTGGGAAACATCCAGAGAAGTCCAAGATTGTGTTTTTTAGACTGGCTGCCACGAGCTGAAACGAATGCAGCCAAGAGCGAGCGTCTGTGACTTACGGTTCAAGAGTTATTCACAGAAACATGGTTCTGAACTTTGCTGCCAGCCGCGAAAGCGAAAATAACCAAGATCGAGCGTCTAGGATTTACTTGTCAATAGCTCGCCTGGGAAACATCCAGAGAAGTCAAAGACAGTGCTTCTATACTAATTGCCAGGCGCTGAGACGAATGCCGCCAAGATCTAGCGTCTATGACTTACGGTTCAAGAATTAGCCTCAGAAACAGTGGGAAACAGTACTTCTATACTAATTGCCAGGCGCTGAGACGAATGCCGCCAAGATCGAGCGTGTATGACTTACGGTTCAAGAATTAGCCTCAGAAACAGTGGTTCTGAACATGCTGCCAATAGCTCGCCTGGGAAAAATCCAGAGAAGTCCAAGATAGTGTTTTTTAGACTGGCTGCCACGAGCTGAAACGAATGCAGCCAAGAGCGAGCGTCTGTGACTTACGGTTCAAAAGTTATTCACAGAAACATGGTTCTGAACTTTGCTGCCAGCCGCGAATGCGAAAATAACCAAGATCGAGAGTCTAGGATTTACTTGTCAAAAGCTCGCCTGGGAAACATCCAGAGAAGTCAAAGACAGTGCTTCTATACTAATTGCCAGGCGCTGAGATGAATGCCGCCAAGATCTAGCGTCTATGACTTACGGTTCAAGAATTAGCCTCAGAAACAGTGGGAAACAGTGCTTCTATACTAATTGCCAGGCGCTGAGACGAATGCCGCCAAGATCGAGCGTGTATGACTTACGGTTCAAGAATTAGCCTCAGAAACAGTGGTTCTGAACATGCTGCCAATAGCTCGCCTGGGAAACATCCAGAGAAGTCCAAGATTGTGTTTTTTAGACTGGCTGCCACGAGCTGAAACGAATGCAGCCAAGAGCGAGCGTCTGTGACTTACGGTTCAAAAGTTATTCACAGAAACATGGTTCTGAACTTTGCTGCCAGCCGCGAATGCGAAAATAACCAAGATCGAGAGTCTAGGATTTACTTGTCAAAAGCTCGCCTGGGAAACATCCAGAGAAGTCAAAGACAGTGCTTCTATACTAATTGCCAGGCGCTGAGATGAATGCCGCCAAGATCTAGCGTCTATGACTTACGGTTCAAGAATTAGCCTCAGAAACAGTGGGAAACAGTGCTTCTATACTAATTGCCAGGCGCTGAGACGAATGCCGCCAAGATCGAGCGTGTATGACTTACGGTTCAAGAATTAGCCTCAGAAACAGTGGTTCTGAACATGCTGCCAATAGCTCGCCTGGGAAACATCCAGAGAAGTCCAAGATTGTGTTTTTTAGACTGGCTGCCACGAGCTGAAACGAATGCAGCCAAGAGCGAGCGTCTGTGACTTACGGTTCAAGAGTTATTCACAGAAACATGGTTCTGAACTTTGCTGCCAGCCGCGAAAGCGAAAATAACCAAGATCGAGCGTCTAGGATTTACTTGTCAATAGCTCGCCTGGGAAACATCCAGAGAAGTCAAAGACAGTGCTTCTATACTAATTGCCAGGCGCTGAGACGAATGCCGCCAAGATCTAGCGTCTATGACTTACGGTTCAAGAATTAGCCTCAGAAACAGTGGGAAACAGTACTTCTATACTAATTGCCAGGCGCTGAGACGAATGCCGCCAAGATCGAGCGTGTATGACTTACGGTTCAAGAATTAGCCTCAGAAACAGTGGTTCTGAACATGCTGCCAATAGCTCGCCTGGGAAAAATCCAGAGAAGTCCAAGATAGTGTTTTTTAGACTGGCTGCCACGAGCTGAAACGAATGCAGCCAAGAGCGAGCGTCTGTGACTTACGGTTCAGGAGTTATTCACAGAAACATGGTTCTGAACATGCTGCCAATTTCTCGCCTGGGAAACATGCAGAGAAGTCCAAGATAGTGTTTTTTAGACTGGCTGCCACGAGCTGAATCGAATGCAGCCAAGAGCGAGCGTCTAGGACTTACGGTTCAGGAGTTATTCACAGAAACATGGTTCTGAACATGCTGCCAATTTCTCGCCTGGGAAACATGCAGAGAAGTCCAAGATAGTGTTTTTTAGACTGGCTGCCACGAGCTGAATCGAATGCAGCCAAGAGCGAGCGTCTAGGACTTACGGTTCAGGAGTTATTCACAGAAACATGGTTCTTTTACTGCCAGCCGCGAAAGCGAAAATAACCAAGATCGAGCGTCTAGGATTTACTTGTCAATAACTCGCCTGGGAAACATCCAGAGAAGTCAAACACAGTGCTCCTATACTAATTGCCAGGCGCTGAGACGAATGCCGCCAAGATCGAGCGTCTAGGACTTACGGTTCAAGAATTAGCTTTAGAAACATTTGCCTTAGGAACATGCAGAGAAGTCCAAGATAGTGTTTTTTAGACTGGCTGCCACGAGCTGAATTCGAATGCAGCCAAGAGCGAGCGTCTGTGACTTACGGTTCAGGAGTTATTCACAGAAACATGGTTCTGAACATGCTGCCAATTGCTCGCCTGGGAAACATGCAGAGAAGTCCAAGATAGTGTTTTTTAGACTGGCTGCCACGAGCTGAATCGAATGCAGCCAAGAGCGAGCGTCTAGGACTTACGGTTCAGGAGTTATTCACAGAAACATGGTTCTGAACATGCTGCCAATTGCTCGCCTGGGAAACATGCAGAGAAGTCCAAGATAGTGTTTTTTAGACTGGCTGCCACGAGCTGAATCGAATGCAGCCAAGAGCGAGCGTCTAGGACTTACGGTTCAGGAGTTATTCACAGAAACATGGTTCTGAACATGCTGCCAATTGCTCGCCTGGGAAACATGCAGAGAAGTCCAAGATAGTGTTTTTTAGACTGGCTGCCACGAGCTGAATCG